>NW_026855464.1:0-34075 GCF_026571515.1 Ruditapes philippinarum | reverse complement strand
TTCTAGTGGCATTTCTATTTGAAAAATATTTATGCAATATTTTTCAGTAAGCATTCTTTAGCAGCTTGTTTTGAGAAATTTGCATTAAAGCAACTATCATAGGTATATGTATTTTCATTATAATTGAAAGTAAGTTCTCTTACAGTGTTGTTGCGGAATGAAATTACAGCTATTTTCAAGAGAAGTGAGAGAGCACCTTCCGTGCTCTGTGTGTCAGATTAATATCTGTGACGCCGTGATCGGCGGATGTCAACACCTATTGTGCCAACGTTGCCTTCTTCAACTGGTCTACTGTCCAATATGTGGCAGAATAATTCGAGCATGGGATGAGGCTCCTCGGTTTTCGTAAATTAACTTTGAAAAAAAAAACATAAAAAACTTTAAAAAAACACACACAAAAAGATGGTATATATTATATGCAGATAATAAAATTGTTTTCCAGCGTGTACGAAAAAGGGAAATCTATACATGGATTTAAGCTATGCATGTTAATTTCTTGACATTATGACTTTATTCGCAGTTGAGTTTAATTACAGAAACATGGTGAAATATAACCATAAGGAAATAATACTTTGCTATGACAATCATTATTATTGTACAAATAGAGTTATATACATGTATTTTAATCAGATTGTTCGACTGTCCTTTTGTATATTCAGTATTGTTAGCATATATGGCTTCCAGGATTATGTTCCTTTGTTATTAAGCAATGGAGTCATTTTTTCAAACATTTAATCTGTTGTAGAAGTTAACGATTTGGGTTTGCGTAAAAAATACCGAGATCAGGTATCGTGTGACCTTTCAGCTTTGTCCTCATTAGAATGTAGGTCGAGTGAAGTTGTATGGAAAAAAAGGTCTTGTGATCATGATATAATTTACGCAAACTCGAAAATTGTCAAAGCAGTGATGACATATCTGTTATAATTATACTTAAGGTTTAATAGGTATGATGATTATAATTTTTTTCGGTTAATGAAAATTTTCATTTTGAAGACGGTGAATTATTCCTTAAAGTAAAATCATCCGTACCAAGGCAGCAATGTTTAAGGAGGAAACTGCTCAAATTCTATCATAAGTTTTCTTTCTTTTTAAAAAGAAAATTTCTCACAAATTTTTGCATAAAGATTAAACCATGTGCCATATTTTTGTGTGAACAGTTGAATTATATGTTGTCACATTAACCACATGTTTTGTTTAGGTAGGGTTAAATTCTCTTTATAAACTGTAATAAATGAAATTGTATATATGTATATATTTTATAAATATTTTTCTAAATGATTTTATTTTTTACTTTCGTCACCAGTCCCTTTATTGTTTAAAGTGTCCTTAATTGTTACAGCCTAACTAATATTCTTTTTGTGAGTAAATTTTCTAAACTTATTCTTTATTTTAGCAGATGATGTGTCTACTGCTGTATATAACACATTAAAATGGTGCATGTACGTTATGTGTATTCAATGCATAAAATTGCTATGAAGACAAAAATAGATGTTTATTCTTTCGTTTGATTATTTTAACTCGTAGTATCATTGCAAAAATCTGTTATTAGCTCGACTTTTTTTTTTTTGAAAAAAAAAAGTAGAGGTATTGTTATAGTCAGGTCGGCGTTGCCGTTGCCGTCTCCGTTGCCGTTGCCGTTGCCGTCCGAAAACTTGTACCTGGATCATAACTTTTTTATTTCTTGGTGTATTGTCTTCATACTTGGCCACAACAACCCTTGGGACAAGACCTTTCAGTAGACCACACTAACCTTGACCTTCATCCATAAATGACCTTGACCTTCAAGGTTAAAAGTCCAATTTTTGCTTGTTCATGCTGTTATTGGCTGTTACTTTGTTATTTTTGGAATGGATTGTCTTCAAACTTGAACATAATAATCTTCAAGGATATCCCTTAAAAATAACCAGTCAGACCTTGACATTCACTCATCAATGACCTTGACTTTGAAGGTCAAATTATTGAAATTTTTTTCATTTTTTTGGCTATTATTGGCTGTAACTTTGTTATTTTTGAATGGATTGTCTTCAAACTTGAACATAATAATCTCCAAAGATAACTGTTAAAAATATACCGAAAGACCTTGACCTTCACTCATTAATGACATTGCCTTTGAAGGTCAAATTATTGAAATTTTCATTGTTTTGGCAGTAACTGACTGTAACTTTGCTATTTTTTGAAGGGATAAACTTCATATTATAACAGAACATTCTTAAGGACCAGACCTTGTTGTTTATCAAACCCAATTTGCTTGGGCTCTTTAATGACCTTGACCTTGAAGGTTATATTACTGAATTTTTCTCAGATTGTGCATTTAACGGTGTGTGTGTATGTATAGTATATGTATTATATATAAATATATATATAAATGTGTGTGTGTATATATATACATATATGCAGGTATATATATATATATATATATATATATCAAATATATATATATATATATATATATTATATATATATAGAAAAATCGCACGAAAATCGGCACGCCGCAGTCGGGACTCGAACCACGGGTCTCTGGATTGCCGGTCCAGTATGCTAACCACTACACCACAGCGGCCGTTGCTTTTTCTTCGTGTTAATTGGCCTTATATATTTAAGTTATTATTAACTTTATTGTGACGTCATCACTTTTATTACCATAGCGGCGAGCTATTTATAGCTTCTTTTACCGCAGTTGGCTGACTCAGTCACTATTAATTTTCTTATTACAAATATCTTATGGCAAAACCATTCCCGCCCAAGAATGAATATATATGAAAGAAAGAAAGTCATGAGCGTGAAATTATACATAGAAAAATCGCACGAAAAATAATAATAATTTCACGCTCATGACTTTCTTTCTTTCATATATATTCATTCTTGGGCGGGAATGGTCTTATAAAACAATAAATGTGTTTGCCATAAGATATTTGTAATAAGAAAATTAATAGTGACTGAGTCAGCCAACTGCGGTAAAAGAAGCTATAAATAGCTCGCCGCTATGGTAATAAAAGTGATGACGTCACAATAAAGTTAATAATAACTTAAATATATAAGGCCAATTAGCACGAAGAAAAAGCAACGGCCGCTGTGGTGTAGTGGTTAGCATACTGGACCGGCAATCCAGAGACCCGTGGTTCGAGTCCCGGCTGCGGCGTGCCGATTTTTCGTGCGATTTTTCTATGTATAATTTCACGCTCATGACTTTCTTTCTTTCATATATATATATATATATGAATATACATGTATATAATTGCGTCATGTTTTTCTATTTTTAGAAATTGCGTCATTTTTTCTATTTTTAGAAATTGCGTCATTGTTGCTATTTTTAGAATTTGCGTCATTTTTTTCTATTTTTAGAAATTGCGTCATTGTTGTTATTTTTAGAAATTGCGTCATTTTTTTCTATTTTTAGAAATTGCGTCATGTTTTTCTATTTTTAGAAATTGCGTTATTTTTTCTATTTTAAGAAATTGCGTCATGTTTTTCTATTTTTAGAAATTGCGTCATTGTTGCTATTTTTAGAATTTGCGTCATTTTTTCCTATTTTTAGAAATTGCGTCTTAACTTTGGTGTAATTGCGTCATTTTTTCTATTTTTAGAAATTGCGTCATGTTTTTTCTATTTTTAGAAATTGCGTCATTGTTGCTATTTTTTAGAATTTGCGTCATTTTTTCCTATTTTTAGAAATTGCGTCATTTTTTCTATTTTTAGAAATTGTGTCATTGTTGCTATTTTTTAGAAATTGCGTCATTTTTGTTCTATTTTTAGAAAATTGCGTCATTTTTTCTATTTTTAGAAATTACGTCATTGTTGCTATATTTTAGTAATTGCATCATTTTTTTCTATTTTTAGAAATTGCGTCATTGTTTCTATTTTTAGAAATTGCGTCATTTTTTTCTATTTTTAGAAATTGCGTCATTTTTTCTATTTTTAGAAATTGCGTCATTGTTGCTATTTTTAGAAATTGCGTCATTGTTGCTATTTTTAGAAATTGCGTACTGTTGCTATTTTTAGAAATATGCTTAATGTTTCTATTCATATATATACAAAATATATAAACAAAACTAATGTGACAAGACAGACCAACTAAATTTATAAAAAGGAAACATCAATATATGTTCAAACCTTTCTATGTTTACGTTTAGAAAAAGTAAAAAGTCGAGCGTTGCCCCCGCCCGGCGGTGGCTCTTGTTAGTCTTGTTCCAGTACAAGATTTTGACTTTGAAAAAAAAAATGGTGTAAATAAAACATGAAATTGCTGTTTTAAGACACAGTGAACTTTTTAAGAAATGTTTTTAGAAACGTTTTTATAGTCTGCTGCACATATGAAATGTTGTTTTTTTTCTATGATTTGTTAAGACTTTGACCGCTTTAACTTAAATGTGCCATAATTATAGTATTTGTTGTTGTACATGTGCATGTATAGTTTGTGTAATGGAAAAATTCCTGTTACTCTAATTTGATTGTTAGCATGACTTTTTTGTTAAATAATGTATTGTTACAGTCGGTGTTGCCGTCCGCAAACCTTGACAATAATTTATAAAGTTGTTGATGTGTTGTCTTCATACTTGGCAAAAACAACCAAATTACATGACCTTTATTCATAAATAAAATTGACCTTCAAGGTCAAATGTCTGAATTTTGCTTGGTTTTTTTTTTGCCGATTTTTGTTATTAGGTTTTATAACTTTGTTATTTTTGAGTGATTTGTCTTCAAACTTGAACATTATCATCTTTTAGGAAAGACCTTTAAGTAAACCAGACAGACCTTGACCTTCACTCATAAATAACTTTGACCCTGAAGGTGAAATAATTAAAAAATTTATTTTTTGCTTTAACTGGCTTGAAGTATTGAATGGATTTTCTTCAAAAATAAAAGATTCCTAAGGACATAAGACCCTCAAGAATTTCAAACTCAAATTGACCTTGGTTCTTGACCTTAGAGGTTAAATTATTGAACTTTTTGCTGATTTTTACTATGATTTAATTTTGACCTTGACCTTCACTCATAAATAACTTTGACCCTGAAGGTGAAATAATTAAAATTTTTATTTTTTGCTTTAACTGGCTTGAAGTTTTGAATGGATTTTCTTCAAAAATAAAAGATTCCTAAGGACATAAGACCCTCAAGAATTTAAAACTCAAAAAATGGATTTATTAAGACACAATATCTTTCATTCTTTAATTTATATACCGAGTTGATTCATATGTGGACAAAACAACACTTGTGCTAGCTAGATAACTGTCAAATGATAGAATTTTGGTTATATTTTCTTAACTTTGTCATTTATTTATTATGGAAAGGATTTATACTTGGACAAAACAAATACAGTGTGACAAGACTCTAGACCTTTTTAAATTTAAAGAGGATTTTTTCTTTAACATTTATTTGTTTGCTTTTAGAAAAAAAATCAACATTGCCCCTCCCGGCGGTGGCACAATAGGAGTAATTATTCTGGACAAATGAAAAAGATTAGGGAATTATCTAAAATTTTGCACACTTAGGATTTGGTTTAGACCTACATCAAATACTAGTAGAACATTAATCTCGAAAAAAAATTATTTCCAGTCTCTTCATGTCAGAAAGTCCCTTTTAAATTAAATAAGCTTTGAATTTCAAGAAACTTTTTTGTATTCTGATGTGAAGGTTAAAAAATGATTATATTTATGCCCCCACTTCCAAGAAGAGGGGGTATATTGCTTTGCACTTGTCGGTCCGTCGGTCTGTCGGTCCGTAGACCAAATGGTTTCCGAGTGATAACTAAAGAACCCTTAGGCCTAGGAACTTCAAACTTGGTATGGTGATTGGTCATGACCAGAAGAAGACCCCTATTGATTTTGGGGTCAAGGGGTCAAAGGTCAAGGTCACATTAACCTTGTATGTTTAAACGGTTTCCGATCAATAACTAAAGAATGCTTAGGCCTAGGAACTTCAAACTTGATATGGTGATTGGTCATGACCAGCAGATGACCCCTGTTGATTTTGGGGTCAAGGGGTCAAAGGTCAAGATCACATTGACCTTGTAGGTAAAAACAGTTTCCGATCAATAACTAAACAACCCTTAGGCCTAGGAACTTCAAACTTGGTGTGGTGATTGGTCATGACCAGCAGATGACCCCTATTGATTTTGGGGTCAAGGGGTCAAAGGTCAAGGTCACATTGACCTTTTAGGTAAAAACCGTTTCCTATCAATAACTAAAGAACGCTTAGGCCTAGGTACTTAAAACTTGGTATGATGATTGGTCATGACCAGCAGATGACCCCTATTGATTTTGGGGTCAAGGGGTCAAAGGTCAAGGTCACATTCACCTTGTAGGTAAACACGGTTTCCGATCAATAACTTAAGAACTCTTAGGCCTAGGAACTTCAAACTTGGATTGATGATTGGTCATGACCAGCAGATGACCCTTATTGATTTAGGGGTCAAAGGTCAAGGTCACATTGATCTTGTAGGTAAAAACGGTTTCCGATCAATAACTAAAGAACCCTTAGGCCTAGAGACTTCAAACTTGGTAAGATGATTGGTCATGACAAGCAGATGACCCCTATTGATATTGGGGTCAAGGGGGAAGGTCAAGGTCACATTGACCTTGTAGGTAAAAACGGTTTCTGAACGCTTAGGCCTAGGAATTTCAAACATGGTTAATGATTGGTCATGACCAGCAGATGACCCCTATTGATTTTGGGGTCAAAGGTCAAGGTCACATTGACCTTAAAGGTTAAAACAGTTTCCGATCAATAACTAAAGAACCCTTAGTCCTAGGAACTTCAAACTTGGTATGATGATTGGTCATGACCAGCAGATGATCCCTATTGATTTTGGGGTCAAGGGGTCAATGTCATAGTGACCTTGTACTTAATGACCGTTTCTGACCAATAACTCAACAACTCAAGTTGCCTTGGTTGATATTTTTATGTGCTTTTGGTATACACATTTGAAGGTCTTATGTAATATAACAACTTGTCTGTCATTAATGAGGCCTATGTGATTCATAAAATTTATGTATATATTATTTGGTAAGATTTTTAATAACTTTAATTGCTGCACACAACCTATGGGGTCACAATAATTATTACCTTGTGACTAGTCATGACCAGTAGATACTAGATAATCCTTATTAATTGCTTGCTCACTGGGTCAGAAGTCATGCATAATAACCTGATCACATGACAAATTGGCTGCCGATAGGGGGCATACATGTTTTACAAACATATCTTGTTGTAGTAAAGTTCTAATGTTTTAGGATTCAAACAAAAATGTTCACATTATTTCTATAGTTTTTATATTTGGGCTTTTGATAGCAATAGCATGTGCCATAATTATAAGAATCTATGGTATAGTAACAAAAATGCGTCATTTATTCAGGATTAGAAAACCTGCTATTCTAATTTGGTTGTTATTATAGCCTATCCTAAAGTTCTAATTGCTGGCTCTGTAATATTTTTATGGTCTGTTTAAAAAGAGCCCTCAACACTTTCATTGAAGAAATCACTAAAGATGTGTTTCAACGTAATAGCAGACACACAAAATAATATTCGGTAAAGGTTCTAGCAACGTCATTTTTGTGTTTATGTTTATATTTTGTGATTTTTATGTAACATCTTGTTTTATTTGTAAAATCATATGACTTTAACTTGACTGTTAAATATTATATTTTTGCTTCAAGACATGTTTATTTTTATGTCCATTTTCTGTAAACATGTATTTATTTCGTTGATGAATTTATTTTTTAGCCACACATGTGATCACAACTGTTTATGGAATATAATTCCAGTCAAACAGTAACATTCCATTTTTTAGCAGCAACAAAAAAGTTATGCCACTTGAATCAAAATTGGGCCAGCCCTGGTGGTCACTTAGTTTATAAAGTCTTGTATAGTAAAAATGTCTTTTTCACTGAAAAGTACAATACCCAGAACTAAGGTTTTTTGGCATTTAGTATCACCTTGTGGTCCTCGACAAAAGTTATATATATTTCATGACCCTTCAGTCAAAAAAGTGGTCACTTAGTTTAAAAAGGCTTATATAGAAGAATACATTTATGTCTTCTTTTATGAAACTGCAATGCTCATGGCTTAGATATTTTGCACAAAACATTTTGCCAGTGTACTTTGACAACAGTAATAAAGTTCATGGCCCTTTGTTCAAAATTGGTCACACCCTTGGGGATCACTTCAATTATATAGACAATTTCTTATGTCACTCATATGCTGAACATTAAATTTGGAGGGTTTTTTTTATGTGTGTGACTTATTTTAAATCTTCAAGCTTCAAAATTATTATTGACCACTAGTAAACGTGTGTGTATTAATAAGTCAAAATTAAACCATAATTTACTTTTAACGTACCCTGGTGACCTATATTCTGATATTGTCTGGCAATGGTTCTTTCTCGGGTGAGCGTTCAAGTGTAAGCATGTCCTTCTTGTTTTCAATTGTTCTCACAAGAATAAATTTCATAGTATTAACCATGTGCAGCATTCATTAGTATTATACTTTTATATTTATGTATATATTTTTTCTTATAATGTGAGTTTTTTGTTAGTTGTGAAATAATGAAACTTCTGAATTTCAACCATAACAAAAATTATGACATATCAGTGCAAATAACAATGCATTTTTGTGTGTGTATGTGGGGGTGTGTTTGTGTGTGTGGCAGTTTAAGTTTCACATAATTGTGCGTCTTTTTTAAATATAACAAAAATGTACCAAAGTGGTTATAGCTTAGTTATTTATAAATGAATTGTCTTCATACTTGGACACAACATTCCATGAGGGTAGACCTTCAAGTTGATGACACTAACATTTATTTTCAGGCCATCAATGATTTTCACTTTCAAGATCAAATTCTTCATTTTTTTTGCTGTAACTGGCTATAACTTTATTATTATATGTCCCTTCTCATCTCAGGAACTAGTAGAGATATTAACTTGAACTTGAAATATCCATGCAATATCACAATGAAAGTGTGTGTTTTAAGATCGACAACACTGATAGGTAATTTGACAAAATTTAGTCCCTTTTTATTCAAATTGACTTTAGGAGGCAAGTTTTTTAACTTAGTAATCATCCTTTTTCTTTCGTTCTTGCCAAAATTATGGTTAGCAGATCATTATTCTCTGTTAGCAAGGCAATAAATTGTAATTATTATCGCTACACAGATGGAACATCATAAAATATAGGTCCAGTTCAAATTTGGCTCAACTTAAATTTCAAATAGTTATGGTGGTGGATAAATAAATAATTCAGTGATAGTTGTAGTTACGATTAGTCATCATTACAAAACAGATTTCTAAAACTAGATCAAAACATTTAATTTTTCAAACTCCAGTATTTATAATTTTGAATCATTAGTAAATATTAAAATTAATAATGAGGTCTTTTTTAAACAATGCTTTTTTTATTACTGTTTTGATAGTGAAACTTGAATAGTTTTAAATATTAAGTCATGTGACGCTTTATTTTTATCACACAAAATTCTGGGATAGTAATTGTAACGATCCTAATTATATTTTTCATATAATCCGTACATGTTGATTCAAAGACAAAACTCAACTCTGCATTTTATTACCTCCTCTTTTTTTAAAATTAAAAACCTTTTTATAAGCTGATAAGCTTCTTCTGTAAGTTCTGTATATTAGAATGTGTGGATTTATGTATGTAGACGTTAAAAGATAACAATCTGTTTATCGTGAATTTTTTTATATAAAATTTATGAATACTCAAATCATGTTTGTTTTCATGACTTTATTGTTTGTAATATTTGTAGAGTTGTAACGAAGAAATATTTTTACTACCTAGCAATCACAAATATTGTACATTTACAAAATATTATGCTGGTTTGACTTTGTGCATGCGCAAATAACCCGAAAAAAATGTAAACATGTTTTTTATACAAGTATCTGCAAAGTATTCTTGTCAAAAATCAAACAATAACATTGTACATTGTATATAGGTATCTGATTAATAGCTTTATACACTTTAATACATGATATAAAAATGTATATTTTCTAATGTTTAATCTATGATTTATGAATGCCAAACTTATTTAGAACTTTATATATATTATAGCTTTATGTATATAGGTTGTTATGTCATGTTGATCTTTTAACACATGTCATATATTTTTATGTTTACATACCATTGTGATAATTTGTATTTGAATACTGTATGGTGTTTATACCTCACACCAATGTATACTATAACTTAATAAATTTATTAAGTAGAGTGTTTGTTGAATGTGCAATACATTTGACATAGATGACGAATATCACTCCCTTGTTTCCACAGTCTTCGAATGAAAAAATAAATATTATGTTAGACCATCTGTGTTTAAATTTATAGATCTACTTTCAACACAAAATAAAACTTTTTTAATTAAGTTATCAAAATTTATCCAAGATTTTTTATCGTTGAGGAGCACAATCATTAACTATAAACATAATTGAATTGTTATTATCTTCTTGCATAAAGATTGTCCTCTTAGATTATTGTTAATTTATCTAAAATAAGTTGTTTATAACTTGTTTGTTTTCACCTGCCATGTGACTTTATTTAATCAAGTATTTGTTAACAAGACGATGCACTTATGTATAAGTCTGTAAATAAAATTCTGTTCTGTTCTGATGTTATAATGGAAATGATATTGGATACAATCTAAATAACAATAATGATTCTGTTGGACTTGTACACAGCAGTAAAACTTTTATTTATCAGGCTCGGCTAGCGCCTCTTCCAATATAATTTTTGACAGCTGTGTACTCGTACGATAGATTTTAGGATTGTACTAAACATCATAATAACCTCATTACATACTGTCAGGTTTCTTAATACATGTAATGAAGTCATTAATGGCGAGCTGGCTCGTTGTGCCTCATTTAAAACAAGATATTTTCGGCAAGTAAAATGTGGCTTATATTAAACAGACAATATTCTTAAAGATACATGTATTTATAATGTTATATAATGATAAGAATATGAATGGTAAGAACTATTGGCTTTCAAATATTAAAAATATATTGTCCTCATTTGTTTTTATGTTAACGTATGGCAGAATCAATGCGTTGTATTTATTGAATAGTTTGTTATTGTGAGTGTGTTTATGAATGAAAAATATCTGTTAACTGTACATCATGTTAGTAGAATTAGATTATCTGCAAATTGATTATCTTTATCTATGCAAATTGTTATGGTGATTATTTTTGTATATACTGTAGTTTATAAGTATGATATTAAAGATATTTATCGAGAGGAAAGCAAAACTATCATTTACAAAACTGTCCTAGGTAAAAATTGAGTTATATACATGTTGTTTGCTTTATGTCACTGAATATCATTATGTTGAGGTTTCTTTTGTGTGTAAAAATTACTTGCTCAAAACATACATGTAAAAATTGAGTCATATATATGTTGTTTGCTTTTTGTCACTGAATATATTTTGTTGTTTTTTGTGTTAAAAATACTTGCTCAAAAGATACATATTTAGGTTAAAAACAAGTCTATTTCTGCCTTGGCTGTTTAAGATGTAACACATATAATAATTTCAATATATAAAGAATAAGGGTGAAATGATGACTTCTTTCCTTTTTTGATTAAGATTTTACACTTATTCTTTTGAAAACTTGTTATTTAACGAGAGAGAAATTGGCCAACAATGATTACTAAATCATTGTTTAAGTCATTTGTTTTTTCGTCTGTACTTCCATACCTTTTACAGATTAAGTTAACACAATAAAATACATAAACACTGTATGTTTAAAAATAATATATTATCATTATACTTAACGTCTTTGTCTTGGAGAAATCAATAAATATTATTAACTAAACTATCTTAGGTATAGTTGTGTCATTTAATGTTGTTATGCTTTTTTGTTTCTAAATATAATCATGCTTTTATGTGTTGTGTACTTATCCAAAAAGTACTCCTTTATGTTACGAGCAAAACTGACTTAATTTAAAAATGAATGATAAGTTCGAAAATGATATTTTTGTTTGCATTATAGTGAAAAAAAAAATTTTCTGCTTTGCTAAAAGTTACAAAATTGAAAGCTGAATAGGAAAATAACCTTCAGAAACCTTTTTGCCTTATAACCAGTAGCAATTCTCAAAAAATATTTTATATAAGATCCGGAACAATGTACAGATATTTTCTTTCTCACACTCTGTATACCTTGAAGAAAGATTTTTTGTGCTTAATGTGTAAATACTTAATATTTGTACACATGCTATTATATATATGTGTGTGTGTGTGTGTGTGAGTGCGCGTGTGTGTGCGTGCGTGAGTAAATGCATGCTTTTGATGTTTTGTTTAATAATGTTTTGCGACATGATGGATCTTTACATGTAAACTCAACAATATGTTTTTGTCTCTTAAACTTTTTTATATAAGATCATCTACTGTTTTTGAACGTAAGCTTCACATTGAATTGAAATGAGTATGAAAATTTGTACTTTTAATGTAAGAGGTTTGGGAAATTATATGAAAAGGAAGCAAGTTTTTAATTGGCTTAATTTACAAAAGTATGACATATGTCTTTTACAAGAAACGCATTTAAACACAAAACAATATCTTAAATGGACATCAGATTGGGATGGACGGGCTTTTTTCAGTGGAAATACTAACAATAGTGCCGGCGTATGCTTCTTAATTAACAGCAAATTCGATTGCAAAAACATAACATATACAGAAATAGTTTGTGGTAGATTAATAGCGATTGAGTTTGAACAGACAATGAACACATATATAGTTATAAATATTTATGGACCAAATAATGATGATACCTCAATTTTTGAACAGCTAGATAAATTTATTTTGGAACATGAAGAGAAAAAAATTATTATAGGTGGCGATATCAACACTGTTTTAGATACAGAAATAGACAAAAAGAATGGTAGAAAAGATGGCCACAAAAAATGCAGACAAAAACTTAAGGACATAATTGAAAAATATAGCGTTTTTGATATTTGGAGAACTAAAACCCACATAAACGTCAGTTCACATGGCATTCACATGACAAACCTGCTATATTCTGTAGACTTGATTTTTTTTTAATTTCAGAAAATCTTTTCAATAATGTTTGCCTATGTAAAATTGAAAATGGATATAAATCGGACCACTCTAGAGTTACACTATCAATGAACACACATATTCATACAAAAGGAAAAGGGTACTTTAAAATTAATAACAGTTTACTACTTAAACATGAATACCAAAACGTTATACGAAAAATTATTGAAGAAACCGCTATGATAAATGCAGGTGCAAATCCCAATACAATGTGGGAAATAATTAAAGGAAATATTAGAAACGAAACTATTAAGTTTGCAAGTAAAACCAAACAAGATGATGAAAAAAAGGAAAAAGAAATAAATTTAAAATTAATTAACTTAGAACAGACATTAAGTTCTTGTTCCTTAAACAATGATATTGATAAAATAAAGTCAGTCAGAAATAGAAAAAAAGAAAGAAGAGTTATACGAAATCTACGATAAGAAGATAAATGGAATAATATTAAGATCAAAAGCGTTAAATGTTGAATATAATGAGAAAAATAGTAAATTGTTTGCAAATTTAGAAAAAAGAAACTCTGAAAAAAAGGTTATGATTCAAATAGAAGTTAGTGGCCGAATAATCTCAAAACAAAATGAAATAATAGAAGAGCAGAAGCGCTTCTATAAAAATCTTTATAAAGAGGTTGAACAAAAAACAACTAAATTTAATTTTATGGATCCAACTATACCAAAAGTAAGTGATATAGAACGGACATCTCTAGATAGCGAACTTACTGATCTCGAATTTACAACAGCTCTAAAAAGTATGAATAATAATAAAAGTCCTGGATCAGATGGATTAACAACAGAATTTTATAAAATCTTTTGGAATGATATAAAATATTACTACATTAACTCTATTAAACATTCGTTTGAAATTAAAAATTTGACTGAACTTCAGAAACAAAGTATCATCACTCTGTTACCAAAAACAAACAAAGATACTCTTTTCTTAGAAAACTGGCGTCCAATTAGTCATTTAAATATTGATTATAAAATAATAGCAAAAGTTAAAGCAAATAGAATGAAAAAAGTTTTACCTCTAATTATAAGTCAAAATCAATCCGGGTTCATTAAAGATAGATACATTGGAGAAAATATACGGACGATATTTGAAGTATTAGAACAAATGGAAAAAAAGGACCAAGATGCACTTTTATTTTTTACAGACTTTGAAAAAGCCTTTGATAGTATCAACCATAACTTTATTTTTCAAGTTTTGGAATTTTTTAATTTTGGCAATACAATAATCCAATGGATAAAACTTTTATACAATGACCCACAAAGCTGTGTTATCAATAACGGACACATGTCAGATTTCTTTAAAATACATAGAGGTGTACGTCAAGGATGTCCACTTTCTCCATATATATTTATTGTATGCATCGAACTCCTTTCAAACTGTATATGTAAACATGAAAAAATAAAAGGGATAAACATAAATGGAATCGAAATTAAAAATGTGTTATTTGCGGATGATGCAACCTTTGTAACTGATGGGTCAAAAGAATCTTTCGAAACATTAATTGCAATACTCGATGATTTTAATAAAATATCAGGCCTAAAATTAAATGAAAAGAAATGTAACGTATTAAAGATAGGCTCATTAAGACTATGTATTGAAAAATGTATTGCATTTAACCGAGATAAACTGGAAACTCATTTTCAAAAATGGAATAGAATTTTCCCAGATACGAATATAATAACATATGAAAATACCTTACTGACATGATAAAAAACAATTATGTTTAGAAGCAGTCAAAAACTGTAGATGTATCTTCTGTTGTTTTTTTTTCTTGTTCTTTCGTATTTTATTTTTCACCCCCTTTACTTTCCCTTTTTTTGTTTGTTTAAATGTTAGGCTACACTAATACGAGTATCGTATTGCCGATGGTACCCGAAATGTATGTGTGCTGTTTTGTGTGTGCGTTATGTTCGAAATATGTATAGTTATAAATCCTGTTGGTATCTATGAATTGGAAATGTGGGTGTATGGGTGCGGATGTGTGTGCGTGCGTGTGTTTGGGTGTGAAAAAAAACAACTCTTTGTGACCATGCTTTTGTATTATCTGGACAGAAGTTTTTTATATGTTATGTACACTGTATTACTGTATGATCACTGAGAAAAAAAATAATAATAAAAAAAAAGTATGATATTAAAGATGAGTATCATTTTGTTTTGGTATGCACAATGATCTGAGAGAAGAAAAAAACATTACGGTATAACGAGTATTAAGATAGGCTACTAAAAATGTCAATTGCATTGAAACTGAGGGTCAAACCCCGGTGGTGACATTTCTTTTTTTCTTTTATCATTACTTTTGTATCATTCAGATCCCTTTTTGAAAGAAAAAAGGGTTTAATTTTAATTATATTATTATTATATGTCTTTATTTTCTTTACAACGCTAAATTCATTCACAAATTTGATATCTGATATTTTCAAAAGCTAATAAAAATAGCACTGCACAGTAAAAGTATTAAATATTGGAGAAGATCAACAAATCTACTTATGAAAAAAAATTGAAAACAGCCTCTAATTGGGTAAACTTATGGGCTATTTTGAATTAGGCTCTCTAAGTAGGAAAATGGTCAAACATGTGTTTAAAATAAATGCTATTATTTGTTTCTTGATAATTATCAAAAGGAAAATTTCTTCGTAAGGATGATAAAATAGGTTATTTAGGATTCCTTTATTTCTGTAAGAGTCCCTCTACTAGACAAGCTTAAGTATAAATTGAAATCAGTACGGTAAACTTTGTTTAAATTTTGCATGCATGTGTCCTTTACATATGTGTCTTATTTTCATTATCTTATCTTACCTATTAGGGTGATCATACCTTAAGAGATTTTGCTTTTTTAGATCTGGCATGTCCATATTTTTAGATTTGTCAAATAGTAATGATGAGATTATTTAAGGTAACCACTGTTTATACTCAATCTTATATAACCTAAATAAATATTATGAGTGCGTAATTGGTAAAGAGAAAAAACTAATGAAGAGATCTTGCTTTGTTAACATTTTAATATTATTTGTGTTTGCATAGTTTTATATATAGATTATGAAATCAAGTATTGCGTTCTCTTGAAAGACTTAATGACGACCTATGATGGGAATCATTATCAACTCGACATAGTTATTATAAACTGGTCTTTGATCCCTGATCATGACTCACATTGCTTGTGCATGGTTCAAATTCCCTTTCAAACGACCAAAACGTACATTGTATATGTAAGTCTTATTTTTGTGCCATAATTATAATATTTGTTGTTGTGCATGTTCATGTATATGTAATGAAATAAATCTATTCATTCAAAATATAAAGTCCTGTTATTCTAATTAAATTTTTAATATGATATTTTTTATGCCAAGACACTCACCGTGAGTTTGTTTTTGTTTTGTTTTTTTATTCGTTTTGTTTTTCCAAGAAAAAAATAGAGGTATTGTTACAGTCATGCTGTTTGTTAGCGGCTTTTAAACATAACATTTGTTATTTAGTTGAATAAATGGTTAAGAATCAGGTGTTTGTTGTTGTTGTTGTTTTTCTTTTTTAGCTCAACTGAGGTAGCTCAGGTTGAGCTTTTAGAATCGTTTTAGGATCGTTGAATGTCTGTCGTCCGTCGTCCGTCCACACTTGTTCGTTAACACTCTAGCGGTCACATTTTTGCCTCAATCATCATCAAACTTTGTCAGGATGCTTATCTAGTTGATAGCTCGGATGAATTCGAACATGGGTCATCTCGGATGAAAAACAAGGTCACATGAGCTAAAAATAGAAAAACATTGTTAACACTCTAGTGGTCACATTTTTGATTCAATTGTCATCAAACTTGGTCAGGATGATTGTCTAGGTATTTGTTCAGATGAGTTCGAACATGGGTCATCTCGAATGAAAAACTAGGCCACAGGAGCTTAAAATAGAAAAATCTTGTCAACACTATTGGCTACTGTTTTGATCCAAATATCCTGGAAATTGGTCTGAAAGTTTGTTTTGATGATTTCTATGTCAAGTTCGAATTTGATTCACCTGGGTTCAAAAACTAGGCACACCTCCCAAATATGGAAAAGCCTTGTTAACACTCTAGTGGTCACATTTTTTAATCAATTATCATCCAACTTGGTCAGGATGCTTATCTAGGTAATTGCTCGGATTAGTTCGAACATGGGTCATCTCGGATGAAAAACTAGGACATGAGCTAAAAATAGAAAAATCTTGTTAACACTCTAGTGGCTACTGTTTTGATCCAAATATCCTGGAAATTGGTCTGGATAATCCTTGTAAACACTCTAGTGGTCACATTTTTGACTCGCCTGTCATGAAACTTGGTCATAATGCGCTTGTCTAGGTAATTGTTCGGATGAGTTCGACGTGTCAGGTGAGCGATCTAGGGCCCTCTTGGCCCTCTTGTTTGTCATAAGTTTGATATTGAATTTGCGGATCCAACCCTAGGAACTGGGATGATAGCTTGCCACCCTGTTAGAACTGAAAATGGTTAACCTATTCCGCAAGTAAGAAGACAGGCCAGTCTGCACATCCATGCTGTCTAACAAAGCCCTTTACTGTTGGTACACTCAATAATTTTTGTATTTTCAAATTGAAATTCGATAAAAATTAAATGGACTGCTTCAAAATTAAAATGTTTGCAAATTCCTTACACAACACAGATGAAGCAGGTTAAGTGGTCATTCAGTTAGATTTGACGTCGATATGCATTTCAATTCTATAACATTAAAAAAAATCCAATCTTATCAAAACGTTTGTGTAATGAACGGCTGCTTATAGCTTATATATAGATATTTTAGTAGATGAATATTGTTGTTCATTCAACTCTAATAAAACTTGTCATGATTGGATGGTGCATGACTGATAATCATCAAAATCTGTGCTGTCTGTAGTTGAGGTTGTAGTCTAGTTTTGGCCAGAAGTAATTTCGAATTAAACAAATTATAAATAAATATTTAAGAAAATTCCATAATTGTCACTGCCTGAATAACGGACAGTACCGACCATCATCAGACATTACGGGTTTGTAGGCTGATCTTGGCGCTTGTTTGCAATCGTTTGCTGGCAGGAGGCTAAGTGTAAAAATGCCATAAAAGTCTAAATCTTCATGATTGAGAAATTTCCCTGTGATACTGACCTCAGCGCAATAGTAATTGCTTTGAATATATATATACTCTAATGTGCAACCTTCTAATTAACCATCGCTGTCAATATGCAATTAAACTGTTGCGGACACGGGTTTATATTACATATATTACAGTTAATATAAATCCGTGGTACCAAATAAGAGTAATGAATAGATCAGTGTTTTGAAATGACGTGAAATCATGACGTTATATTGCTTGCAGATTTATATTTTAAATGACGGATACAATACCAAGTTATTAAATTGTCAATAAAAAAAATCTTAGTGTCGGGAGAGTCCTTGGTGACATTTTGATTCAAGTCGTTTAGCCCACAGGTGGCAGTATCAGTGTTTGGACACCCACCCCTATCTGCCCCAGGACCCCTACTACAACCCTGAAAAAAAATTCAACACTCTAAGGCTAACTATAAGGTACCAAATACAAAACCACCGATGAAATTATATAAAAAAAAAAATTCCACTATCAAAATTATACATGTAGTTATAGAAAGGTGAAAAGCCTACTATATGTTCATTTGCCAAACAATGTGGAACACGGGAAATCGTCGTTTCGGTGACTGAGGCGCATTCCGGCAGGATTTCGCTGCATCATTCATTAACATTAATAAAAAGAACTAGAATTCCACAGCTTATCTAATTCAAGTCTAACGAATATCACTATCATTCCGATTTTTTCTGTTTCACGGTAATTTTTGAATTGTCGTAGCCATTTTGCAGTCTGATACCTGGGTTGAAATACGCGATCTGATTGGACGAGCCAAATTTGACGTCCAATCAGATCGCGTATAACACACAGGTATCAGAATCCAAAATGGCAGCGACAAGTCAAAAATTACCGTGAAATAGAAAAAAATCCATAGAATATTGATATTCGTTAAACTTGAATTAAGTAAGCTGTGGAATTCAAGTTCTTTTTATTGATGTAAATGAATGATGCAGCAAAATGCCTTCGGAATGCGCCTCAGTCGCCGAAACGACGATTTCCCGTGTTCCACATTGTTTGGCAAATGAACATATATAGTAGGCTTTTCACCTTACTATACCTATAATTTTGATAGTGGAATTTTTTTTTTATATATATAATTTCATCGGTGGTTTTGTATTTGGTACCTTATAGTAAGCCTTAGAGTGTTGTAGTAGGGGTCCAGGGGCAGATAGAGGTGGGGTGTCCAAACACTGATACTGCCACCTGTGGTTTAGCCATCATCCCAATGGGTTCGAATCTCACTAAAGATGGTTTATCACTTTATATTCTTTATATCTTCTCCGTGTTCTCGATAGACTGTATTTAGTTCTTTGTTTCGGTAAATACTAAACAGATAAAAAAAATATGTTGCCTTTAACAGAAAAATTTTAATGGGGAGTAATTATGTTAGAAAATTTGTCATTTATCAGAGCTGTCTTTCTTGCTTTGTATTGACCATGATGCGATGATGATATTGTTTATGTTGAGAAGCACAACGATGATAGCGTTGCTTTTGCTTAAGTTGCAAATAAAGACGATAATGATAGTGTTTCTATTGGAGGTAAAGACCATGGCAATATTGTTTTCTTTGTTGACGTTAGTGTTACAACGATGGCGATATTGTTGTTAGGTTGTTGGTAGCTATAAAGATTATTATTATATTATGGCTAATGGTGGTGTTGGCGTTGAATGTGATTAAGCCAATTTTGTTGTTGTTTGTGGTAAAGAGGATAAATGATACGTGCTGTCGGACATGTTGTTGCCGCTATTGTTGTTGGTGGTGGTGATGGTGGTAAAGATGATAATTTTTATAACATCATTTGTGGGTGGTAATGATAATGTTTGTGTGGATTGATATTTTAGCAACAATTATGACGCATAGTTAATTTGAAAAAAAGTACTCTTTAATAAAGGTTTTGCCTAGCGTGATATTTTGCATAGTGTATACGTGCAATAGATATATCCATGATATGCATTGCACTGAATAAACGGTTATTTCAATTTAAAGCACTTCTTTTTCTATTGAAAAAGATTTCAAAAAATTTATTTCGTCCTTGAAAGATTGTTAGTATTGTAGAAAAATAACAGATAACTATTGAAGGTCTTTGTGCGGTATTATGCGAGAAATTGTGAAACAAATCATAAAACGTTTTTCATATTTCACTATCAGTTTATTAAGTTTAAAGGAGAAACTATTCCTTAAGACAGCCGGAATTATATCATTTAACATGATTTTTTTAGTGAGGTACTGGGTTTTAATATAAAACATTTTTGGCGTATGCTTAATTTTCTTGATTCTCTATATTTGTATTTTTTTACAATTCAATTGTTGCGATTTGATCTAAATGGCATATGTTTCGATTCAAATATCACTATTTCTCTGAAGTTGTTTATATTTACTCCTCATTGAATTACTAATAAACGATGAACGTCTGACGTAATTTTTTTTTCCTGCGCTACAATGAAAACTATCGAAATTGCTCATATTACATTTATATTGCATTTTTTCTCAATTCAAAGTGCGATATATTACCTATTCTCTCAAAACAATCAAATAATCTTTATATATGTGAGCTTATATAATGTAAGTCGAAAAAAAAGTTATGAAGCGAGTCTGCTAATTCCGAGTTGTGTTAAAACAAGATTAATGTTTTCTATAAAGGATAAAACACGTAATAATTATAGCCAAACAAAAAAAACAGTTAAATCGAAGTTTTGCGTGCCTTACGTTTTGAATTGTTTATAACATATAAAGGTAATATGGCAACTTCCCAGCTTTAATGGTGGAGGAACATCTCAGATGCCCATCCGTGCATTATTTTAGACAAGAGCGGTAACCCGAGTAGAATCATCCCGAGGTTTTGTAAGCTAGCTTGATGACTTCCTCTCTTGAAAGAATCAAGAGTCCCTTGCGACATTGTGGACGAGTGGTTTGAAGTCAACAAACCACTGGGCAAAGACGCCGGAACAAACCACTGGGCCAAGACGCCGGAACAAACCACTGGGCCAAGACGCCGGAACAAACCACTGGGCAAAGACGCCGGAACAAACCACTGGGCCAAGACGCCGGAACAAACCACTGGGCAAAGACGCCGGAACAAACCACTGGGCAAAGACGCCGGAACAAACCACTGGGAAAAGACGCCGGAACAAACCACTGGGCCAAGACGCCGGAACAAACCACTGGGCCAAGACGCCGGAACAAACCACTGGCAAAGACGCCGGAACAAACCACTGGGCCAAGACGCCGGATAACCCGCTGGGTTAAGACGCCGGAACAAACCACTGGGCCAAGACGCCGGAATAAACCGCTGGGCCAAGACGCCGGAACAAACCACTGGGCCAAGACGCCGGAACAAACCGCTGGGTCAAGACGCCGGAACAACCCACTGGGCCAAGACGCCGGAACAAACCACTGGGCCAAAAAACCGAACGAAAAAAGAAGGTTTAAAAGCTAAAAATGGTGTTGTAAAAACTCGTCAAAGAGACTGCAGTAAAAATGCAACTATTTCTTTTTTCGTGTCATATATTTTTCGTTACATTTTTTTTTCTTTAATTTGTTCGTTTATCTTAATTTTATCTATATTTCATTATATCTTTTTTTTTATATTTTCAATGTCATCTGAATAAAAGTAATGTATGTAACTTGTCATAAACTATCAATACAAAATCTTCGTGATGCTTAGATATTGCTTATTCATTGTATTTGATTAAAAAAATGTTTGAAAACTTACTCAATGCTAAATCTTATCAAATCATAAATTCAAAAGTCTTTTCAATTACTTATAGAGTACCCGTCACGCTTTTTGATATAAATAGAACAGGTATGGAAGATCGATATGGCTAATAGCTATTTTACGAATTAATGAGGCATATATCGTATTTCAGGTATCATCAAAAGAAGAGGCCGGTTGGAACTATGCCAGGAATAATTTGCGATCTTCCGTTATACAAAGTTGACGATACTCTGTTTTAAAACATCAAAATATGGAGTTCTTAATTCTAAATTTGTTTCTACTGGCGATTTTCTGCCAATGTAAGTATTATTAATGATATTTGATTTATTCTTTAATTTTAAATATGCTCGCTATTTACTTCCTGTCACGAATAAGAAAAAAACACGGGATTCGATTATAAATCAATCGAATCGAGAATTATGAAATAAACTTTTTAGCACATATTCAGTTCACCTTAATATAATTTTATTTATACAACAAAATGTAATATTTATTGATTATTTAAAAACACATAATCTGTGAAATCTGAATCAAGTATGATATTTTTTGGCAATTTTTGTGAAAAAAAATCATTTAATTTGAAAATAAATGTTACATTCAAGAGTAAACATCTTTACCAATTGTATTGCTATTTCTAAATAATAATCAAAGCATAACAGTGGAATTATGTAAATGTTCATTGTATTTATATGCAGACAAAAACATAAGTCCGAACAAAAAAAATGAGATCAGTGTATTTCTTTGTTAAAATATTTTTTGTTAATAAATGTATTATTTCACAAACAGATAATGCTAATACAATATATATGTACATTATTAAATCACATGTACATAACAGACACGCACAGGTACTTTTTTGAGAGCAAATGCCTATGAAATGAAAGTACACTTATTGTCCTATATATGTTAATTTATTGCCCAATATCGGTAAATTAATTGCTTTATATAGGTAAACTAATAACCTTATATAGGTAAACTAATTGCCTTATATAGGTTAACTTATTGCCTTGAATAGGTATACTAATTGCCCTATACAGGTAAACAAATTACCCTATATAGGTAAACTAGTGCCCTATATAGGTAAACTAATTGCCTTATAAATGTAAAATTATTGCCTTATAAATGTAAAATAATTGCCTTATATAGGTAAACTTATTGCCTAATATAGGTACATGTACACTTAATAATTTTGTCCTATATGATAAACTTATTGATTAATTAATGATCTTTACTGAACAGAAAGGATTTTATTACTGATGGATATCGATCATGTATGTTCTTATTTCACAACTGGGCTATAACACTCTGTACAAACATTATCTCTTCTTATTATGTCTCGATGAGGTTTTAACATTTTACTGGGAAAATATAAATAGCGGGAAAAACGAAATCATTCACTATGCCATACGGAACACCTCTAACAATACACATATAATACCCGTTGCAAATATTGCTTATTGTTTATTCATATCACTCATGATACATAAAACACCCGCTCAAGAAGGAGGAACTTCCGGTCTATAAAAACTTTAAACTTTAAAATTGTTGTTCTAATATTAGATTTATACAGCTGATTTCATTAACTTATTGTCACGATCATTATTCAATGATTATAATTGGGCTGTAAGAGTGCCAAAACAGAAGAAATGTAGCCGTGAGATTTGAATTTGAATAAATATTATACAATGCATGTAAAAAAACAAAATACCTTTATATTTACGTTTTTTGTCCGCTCTGACATTCGTTTGGTAACAAAGATTTTTATAAAGATTAAATAAATTTGTTTTTAGACACATTGGTTAAATAAGAAACATGCGTTCATCTATGTCTTTCTATGATGTACATTAATATATGTGTGTGTGTGTGTGTGTGTGTGTGTGTGTGTGTGTGTGTGTGTGTGTGTGTGTGTGTGTGTGTGTGTGTGTGTGTGTGTGTGTGTGTGTGTGTGTGTGTTTGTATAGCAGACAATTAGAGGACCTGAGACTGATTGCACACCAACAAATAGAGGACCTACCTACAGCTTGAGGACTTACACTCTAGTCCTCAAAATGTTTTCCCTTTAAATCACGTATGTAGTGCTGCTACGCTATTCTATTTGAAAATTATTAAGTTCTCATATTGACGGGTGTACTGGAGTGGTATACACTTATTACGCACATTTTTCTTTGTCACGTGACTTGACACTGTGCGAAACGCGCACCTGCTATGAATATTCATTATCATCGGGATCATCATGCGCTTTAAAAAAATCAAGCGTCTATTCTTGCAGCAAGCCGTCATTTTGGACCACGATAGTCAGGTAAGAGTGTCTTTTTATTTTCCTATAGAGGACATTTAACTTAATGAAAATCATTAAATTGTCGTCGGGAGAAGGTGCATTAGGTTCTGTTTAAGCAAATACGTACAAAGGTTAAGATTCAATTGAAGACTATTGTACATTTCACCACTTTGTTTATTTCCCGGACGTTCATAGCAAAAAATATTTTTTATTCACGTACATGTACATGTATGATAGTGCTCTGAAAGTAGCTGTATTTTTTAAATTAAAAACTGCATATTTAAAGGTCGTATTTGTAAACATTATAAAAGATAAGCTAAAAGGTGTGCGTGATTTTTGTTGTTGTTTTATCTTAGTATTTTTTTTTTCATATTCTTGCTGCAAAAACAAAACGATTCGCCCCACTATTACGGCTCGTCCTATTATTCAATTCGTGTTAGTTTAAGTATAACATATTTTATTTGTTTAGAAATGTCTATGTTTTGGGTACATCTTATGTTTATGGAGAAGAAAATCAGAAACAATATGAACTAACAATTCTGTTAAACCATTCTGTCTTCCTCCACCAGTAAAGCTGATATGGCTTATACTGTGTCGATGTGACGTAAAACCCAAAACAAACAAAAAACCATTATGTATGGTATCTTTAACTCAACTCACAGACCACAGGCTCCGCGTTTTATTTTCCTTTCATGGTTAAAGTAAACGATCAGCAGTGTTTAGAAAGATAAATTTACAAGTTTTAGTAGAGACATAGATCTATAACATAGATGTTATCTACATCTGTGGAGTATAAGATATTAAAATAAAAATAAAATTTCTTATAAATAACTTTCCAATATACATTCACAGCTATAACTTTGCATACATGGTGAAGATCTAGTCATGTTTGCAATAATAATAGTAGTAATATTAATAATAGTGAGTAAATAAAACAATTGGGAAACTCTTTCTTATGCAGTCATGCAGGAAACGGACATTTCAAGATAATTCAATATAGAATACAATGTAGGTACTTCAAATATTTCCCAAAAATATTGAGTTAATAAAACTTCAGTCAAAATGTCCATGCCAACACTTATACTTATAGAAAGGGTTACTTAACACTTAAGTTCCTCTCTTATTCAAATTATTTTTAGTACCATTACTGATGTGTTTCACTGAAACAAATGCTACATCCTAATATCAGTAAGATTTCCACAATGGGTGTGATGGTTCAACTTCAAGGAGTAATTCAGTTAAGGAATTTTTCGGAATGTAAATGTAACTGTGTATATTATGATACTACTTTCACTGTTTAAATTCGAGGTATTTTCACTCGTAAGTTTTTTGTTTGTTGTTTTTTGGGGTTTTTTTTATGAAATTTATTTATGACTGCTGGAATAGTTGTAAATATTGAATACAATTATTTACTCATTAACATATACATTCTTTTCATGGTTGCCTAAGCATTCATGAAAGTTTGATCACCTAAAAATCAAAAGTTACTAGGATAAAATACGTTAACGCATTTCAGTTTTTAACATTTTTATGCAATTAATATATATTTGGTTGTGTGTGTTCTTAAATTAGGCAGCTAAGCCCTTGACATGTTATTAGTAATTTAGTTGTCTTATACCTAAATGGAAGTGCCAGTATATTCATAGTGATGTCACTACCGTTTTTTTTTCTAGAAAATGAAGCTGGACTAAATGAGTAACTTGAAGTTAAATTCATAGACTGCTACAAAGGTATGCTTGAAATCTTCATTAAGTTGTTTGATACTCTGCTTTCTAATTGTTTTTTTTAGAGTTAAGTTCATAACAAACTAGAATCTAGACTAGAGTGGTTGGACCAATGCTCGGTGCATACCAATGCTCGGCATAAAAAAAATATTTTTTTTAGAATATCTGAAAATGTCTCGAGTTATCTCCGATTTAGGTCACAGGTGCATTTATTTACATCTTTCAACATTTTATCCTGGTGTGGTTCACTGCTGGTAAAGTCACGTGACAATGCTAATATAGCAGAGGAACAACCGTATGTAATCCCCAACATATAAATTATCAAAATCTTTTAACACTAGAGTTCTGGGGCTGTAAAATTTAAACTAAAAGTTGGGTACTTGTAAATGTATGAACATAATTTGGTTGTTTAATACCATTTATTCAATATGTTTTCTTCATAAGATAAAAAAGAGATTTTATTCGAAAAACAATCCTTCATCATGTAGTATTGTACACCGAGCTATGGTACAATTTCAAGCAAACCACTCTTGTTTATCCGGACTATCTATAGCTCCAGCCATGCACGTCATTATGTGATTAGCGAATTTTACACAATGGCTATTTAAAACAATATCATTGGTCTTGAAAATGGACATATAACATTGAGCTGTTGAGGTTTGTTGACGTTGATTTGAATTTGCCATATCAAATATAGTATTTTTACGCCGAGCGTTGGTCCACCCACTCTAGATCTACTAGTAAAGAAAAGTAAACAAACTATTTTATTTCATATTTGTAATGACCATAGAATGACAATCTGTGTGAGAGTGACAAAAACTATGAAAGTTTGCAAATAAATAAGATCTGAAGGTTAATTTTCTCTAAATGTTATTTTGACAGATTGTACCCCACCCACATTTGTAAAATTAATTGCTACACAAATCAAAATGTACCAAGGCAAAACGTACTCAATTCAAAGTAAAAACAAATTAAACATTGTATTTTATTTTACTTCTCTGCCTGTGGTCAAATTGTTCTCTGGAAGATGACCACCCTTATATTAGAAAAAGTCAATGTTTATTAGAGTGATGTGTTATTAAATTGGAAGTGGCTAATCGTACGGGCCCGTACGGCTAGCCAAAAGTTCTAGCTGTATGTGAGTCATATACAGCTAGCCAGGACACACTGTATTAGCTAGATGTACAGCACTTTTTAGCTTGACTATAATACAAAGTACAACTGCGTATATGGAATGCTGTCCTAACTCGCCTCAGCGTCTGCATCCAGATTTCAGATTAAAGTTTGGTGCAGTGAAATATTTTTCAACCTCAAACTTCAAATATATGTTCCTTATCATCAACCACATCTTATGTGACAAGGTTCATAACTCTAGGGCCAATATTTTCAGATTTATCTCCCCTTGAACTTAGAATTTTGCTTAAAAATTTATTTTTACTTTAACTTTTTCATTTCTTTAGGTATTAACTTAAAACTTTAAATATATGTTCCTTATCAGGAACCACATCTTATGTCACAAGGTTCATAACTCTAGCACCAATATTTTCAGAAGGGGCGTCAATGGCCGAGTGGTTAATGTGGTTGACTTCAAACAACTTGCCTCTCAACGCTTTGGGTTCCAGTCCGGACATGGACTTTGGATTCTATCATGTGTGGAAGCTAGCTTCAGGAGTGTCGGTGGTTCTACTCAGGTGCCTGTTCGTGCCTGAAATAATCTACGGAAGGGCACCTTAGGTCTTCCTCCACCAGTAAAGCTTGAACGTCACCAAATGACCTATACTGTGTCGGTGTGACGTAAATCCCAAACAAACAAAAACAAATATTTTCAGATTTATCTCCCCATTAACTTAACTTTATTTACTTGAAAAATGTTACTTTTACTTTAACTTGTTTAGTTTTAAGGTATTACCATCCTAATGCATTATCTCCGCTTTGAAGAGTATTCAAATAGGCTAGAACTACTGTTAACTACATTGAAAATGAGGGCCGTGGGTTCAATCCCCAGAAGGGCCAACTTTTGTTTTCTTTCTTTTTTTTCTTTTAACATTATTTATGTATCTCTCATGTCCCATTTGGAAAGAAAAAAATGTTTAATTTTGATTTTTTAATTTATATAGGCATTTATTGGCTAAATTATGCTAAATCTAGTAATAAATATGGTACCTGATATTTTCAAAGTGTAATAAAATCAAAACTAGACGGTAAAAGTATTTTATATTTTACAAGATCAACCATTAATATACTTCTTTGAAAATTTAGGGAAACTTTGAAAACAGGCACTCATTTGGGTAAATTTTAAGATTTGTTTTAAATTAGGCTTCCTAAGTAGGAAAATGGTCAGACACGTGGTAAAAATGGGTGGGGTAGGGTAACATTTTTATACAGATTTCATAAATTTGAAGTAGAAACCATAATTTTGCTTATAAGGATTGTTAGCTGAATGGTACTATTTGTTTCTAACCAAAAATTAATGGGAAAACATTTTTCATTAGAATGTTATTGCAGATTATTTAAAGGTTCCTCATTTCTTAAAAAGGGCCCTCATAACATCCTAGCTTGAGTTCAGAAAAGTGGCCATAACTTTGTTTAAATTTTGCATACAGGTGTACTTTAAGGTATATATGTGACCTATGATGTCAAGTTTTTAGATTTTAGTTCCTTATAGTGCCCATTAGGGTGGTAATACCTTAAATGTATCTACCTCAAACTTCAAATACAGGTTCCTTATCATCAATCAGATCTTATGTGACAAGGTTCATAACTCTTGAAGCAATATTTTCAGATTTATCTCCCTTTGAACTTAATATTTCTTATTATTACACACTGTCACATAATGTATGACAGGGTCCATAACTCTAGTGTGATTATTTCCAGAATCTTTTCCCCTTGAACTTAAAATTGATGTTAACAACTATAAGTTATGACTTCTTGTCATTAGAAGAAATATGTTTATATCATAATTAATTTTTCTTTCATAGTTTTGTCTTCCTTACTGCGTCCAGTCTTAATTAGTCGAGCTTTGCTGTCTCCTGTGACAGCTCTTGTTAAAATTACACCCCTATATGGAAGTCGAAAATGCATATGTTTTTTATGACTTTAACATTGTTTAAAGCGAGGATTTTAACCAAGAAACAGCAATTGTGACTATCAATCTTTGTCATTTCCAGATGGCGAGCAAAAAACAGCGTTTAAAAATTGGTTGCATTTGTAGAACACAATTGAAATACTCAATGTTTACAGAGAATCCTTTTTTGTTTCAATAAGTTTAATTTTCAACACGTTAAATATAAAAAAAAAACACCGAAAATAAGTGTTGTTGGGCTCTGATATTATTGCGTCAATTTCCGACTATCATTCGGAAAAGTTTGCAATTTTTGTTTCGTGAAACAGTATTCTAAAATACTATTGTCAGTCCCTGGATAGGCTTTAATTAAGGCTAATTGATTGTGCTTTATACTTCTACTGTATTTAAAGAATTAAAAATTGTTTTTGCTTTTCAATGTTTTTTTTTCAATGTTCTTTTTATTTATTTATTCCACTACAATCATTCCGTTATGAAAAAGCTTCATTTGCTGTTATGATTATTTATTCGATTCATGTGGGTAATTAACAACAAAATTATTCAATAATTCATCTTTCATGCAAATAAAACAACAAATCATAATTATGATAAACAAGGACGCTATAAATTATAAATATAACATGCACTTTTTTTTACTTTGACACTTTTATCAAGAATACAACGCTTGTAGATCTATTACCTTGGTATTTTGTTTTTATACAAAATAGCGGAGCATATCTTTATTAAAGTGAATAACAAGGACAAATGCCAGGACTTGGTTAAAATCTGCGTTTAAAGGCACAAATAACATATGCATTTTCAACTCTTATATAATTTTGAAAAGTACCGTACGGCAAGACAATACAGTGTGTCCTGGCTAGACGTATGTGACTCATGTACGGCTAGAACTTTTGGCTAGCCATACGGGCCAGTACGGCTAGCCACTTCCTATCAAATTTTATAAGCTGAGTTCTTATCAG
The DNA here is from genome assembly GCF_026571515.1 of Ruditapes philippinarum. Classification (NCBI taxonomy): domain Eukaryota; kingdom Metazoa; phylum Mollusca; class Bivalvia; order Venerida; family Veneridae; genus Ruditapes; species Ruditapes philippinarum. The sequence goes on along the minus strand of NW_026855464.1, from coordinate 4,145 downwards.
TTTTTATTAGAAATCATAAAGATTGTCATATATAGATGATTGTAGCTTATAAATTTAGGGATTCAATAATTATATCATAATTTTATAAGAAGGTCACAAAATTAGAATTAATTTTCAAGAAAGTCTAGTTTCTAAACAAATATAGACTAACGGCTTTATATTCTCTATATCAATGATGATTTGCAACATAATCCGGAGGGTTCGAATAGGTAAAGTGTGAATCACTATGTACATTGTTAATTTTTCATTAGAATAGACAGTAAAGAGGAAAACACATATAGTCTACAATGAGTATATATATCCTTAGGTGGTTTATCTAGATTTTCATTTATTTATTATCATTACAGTCAGTCAAAGGTTTTCTACAATTGTTTCAAATTTATTTACTTTAATGTAACATTAAATATAACAAGAGGAAACATTTAATTAATTGAGAACAAACTGAAAATACATCGGTAGGGCATAAAATACAACAAACGATATATGTCGGAACCGGTTTCTCTTTTTCGTCTGACCATTATCAAACAATAAGTGTTTGCTTAACACCTCTGTGTTTGTTATTTTTTGCCGAGTTTGTCAATCTGTGTCATCTAATAATTGCGTCATTTCATTGTGTTATTGACATGCAACTGTTCGTGGCAGTTTCTCTTGTTAAGGATTTAATAAAAAGTATATTAAAAAAGCCTGAAAATATTAGTAAAGGCATAAAATCTTACTGGTCATGCATGACGATCATTTTTTTAGCTCGACTTTTCTATGAAAAGGGGAGCTATCCTACTCGCCCCGGCGTCGGCGTCGGCGTCACACCTTGGTTAAGTTTTTCGTACCACCCCACTTTATTTCGGAAGTATTACAAGTATGGCTTTGAAACTTACCATACTTGTTCACCATCATAACCTCCATCTACAGACAAGAGTACATAACTCTGTCAAGGTTTTTGACAGAATTATGGCCCTTTTTTGACTTAGAAAGTGTATTGAGCTTGGTTAAGTTTTTTGTACCACCTCACTTTATTTCAAAACCATTGGAGGTATTGCTTTGAAACTGACCATACTTGTTTACCATCACGACCTTCATCAACAGACAAGAGGACATAACTCTGTCAAGGTTTTTGACAGAATTATGCCCCTTTTTGACTTAGAAAATACATTGAATATGGGTAAAATCCACTTATTGCCTTAACCCTTTGAGATATTGCTTTGAAACTTTTAATGCTATTTCACATCATTTAACCCCATCTGTACGCAAGAGAAGGTAACTCTGTCAAAGATTTGTTTTAAAAATTAAGGCCTTTTATCGACTTAGAATCTTGGTTAAGTTTTTAGTACCAGTCCACTTTTTGACTGAACTGTTTGAGATATTAATTTGAAAGTTGGAATACTTGTTTACAATCATGATTCCCAAACATGTCCAGGAGAAGGTAATTCTGTCAAAGATTTTATTTGAATTATGGCCCTTAACTGTCAATGTTTTGTATTATAGGCAAGCACTAAAAAACTTAAAAAATCTAAAAAAATTCATTCCTATCCACTTGTTCACTTTACCATAAATTATGTCATATAAACATTGCTGTAATATTCAAGGGTATCAAACAACTAGTTATTTTTCTCTTTTTGTACTTGAAATTAAAATCAGTAGTCCTGTACGAAAAAGTCTGGGCAGAATGCAGACAGAATCTGTACAGACTTTATTTAGAAAACTCTGTACAGAGTCTGTACAGAAAAAAATCTGGTCAAATGAAACAAAGTTGAACCAGAATTCTATTAATAGATTTTAGCAATAAGGATAAAGAACGAAATCTGTACAGATTTTTTCTGAAATATTTAAATTAAGCCGATTATTTTCTGGGCAGAAAAAAATCTGGGCAGAAAAAAAAAATCTGGGCAGAAAAAAAATCTGGGCAGAAAAAAATCTGGGCTTCTTCATATTCTGTACAGAATAACCCTGTCCATAGGAAATAATTATCTGAAAGGGAATTCTGCACAGAAAAATTCTGTACAGAAAATATTCTGTACAGATTTTCGTTTTTTTGGCTAAAAACAAAATCAATTTTCCTTTTGAACATTTGTTATTTATTAATTTCAATTAACAATTTTATTCATTTCTTTCCTGGAGAGGTCTATCCAATGAGTAATAGCCTTGTTGAGAGCACTGTCATCAGGAATTAGCTTGTCTCTGTCTTAAAATGCACCACACACACATCCTGACATAATCTAGAGTAAAAAAAAAAGGAATTCGAATTATGTTCATTCTATTATTAAATGATATGCAAAATTTGTAAAATATTTCAATGTGTATATAAAACAGTTAAAATTGTATCCCTATATACCTTAAGTTTTTTTTGCACCAAGTAACATCAAAGTCACTGACTAATAAAACTGTTTACATATATCATCCCTGACCATATATCATCCCTGACCAACGCTTGTGTTACAAATCTACACAGTCATGTAAATTGCAACATAACTTAAAATAGGAGAGATTTACAAGTGGCCAATATTCTAAAAATAGAATTGCTGATAAGCACTGACCATAGCAGCTGTTGCTGGTTGTACATTCTACACAATTTCCGGGAGTTTTGAATTGATTAATTTAAACTAAATGAATTGAATTATAGAATAGCAAAACAAAAAGCTAAACTATTTTTGGATAATAGAGCAAGAAATTAAAAAAAAAATAGATCTTGACCTATCAACTGATCAAAAAGCAATTTATGAACTAATAATTTCACTGGCCCAGCTTTGACCTCAGTGCATTAATTTTATACTCATTAGACCTCAAATCAGAGTAAATTTAACTAATATAGATAATTCATAGACTATTAAAAGATGTATAAATAATTTCTTTTATTTACAGTGGATTTTTAGGTATAACCAAATAATTCAAAGAAAAATTCAAAGAAAACACTGCAAAATCTTACCTCTGGTTTTGATTATAATTCCATCATAATTCCTCTTTGGCCCCTCAATCTGAGAATTTCAAGTCTCTACATGATTGCTCTTCACAACAACTAACTTTTTAACTTATCATTAGAAAAATAAACTAAACAAAACATATTAATCTTTGCCAATGCTTTAATCTCTGCCAATGTGAAGACACTTTGTGTAATAAAACCTCGTGTGGCAGCCTGAGAGATTTGAATTGACCAACAGGGGTTACATGGGGGTTACACCTGATATTACAAAATATCTATCTACTACTCTGAGATTAACTCAGAGTGAAATTCTGGCTAGAAAAGTAAATTCTGTCTCAAGATTTATCTAAGTGTTAAAATTCTGTGTGTCTATGTAAATTCTGCCTCAATTTTTTTTCTAAGTATTGAAATTCTGTCTTGTAAAAATAACTAAGAGCAAAATATCTGTGTGAAAATTTTTCTGTACAGAAAAATTTTTGATTCTGTTTTATTCTGCACAGAAAATCACCTATTTCCTAGGCCGATTCTGTGTCCAATTCTGTGTCGGTGTCAACTCTGTACAGAAAAATGAAAATCTGCCTCTATAACAACCAGAGTTGGTACAGAGTCTGTACAGAATTGGCTCAGAATTTTCGTACAGGATATATGCATATTTCACATTTTATCTCGCCTATTTGATTGGTGGACAAGTGACCAGCTACGGACAGAACACATAGGCTCAACTCAGTTTTTTTTTCTTTCTTACCAGCCCTCTTTTGACTTAAACATTTCAAACTTTGCTGCAGTGTTCAAGGGTATCACACAATTCAGTAAAATAATTCTTCACTAAATATCTTAATGCTCATGGCCATTGTTCACTTTAAAAATACAGAGATTCTTGTATTGCCTTTTACTGCAAAAACTTTTTTTATTGGCAAGCAATAAAAAAGTCGAGCGCGCTGTCTTACGGACAGCTCTTGTTAAATTAAATGGATTTGTCATGGAGAGTGGACAAGTGAAATTAAATGTTTCCACCCCTTTTTAGCATGAAACATTTTTATTTATTTTTTTGGTTATAATTTTAGGTTCTGGTGTGTTTGCATTTGAAGATATTTCTAAAGGCAAGCTTTTAACTTGGTATAACGGAGAACTTATGTCTCGTGCAAAAGGTTACAGTAGGCATGCAAGAAACAGATATAAGGATTGCTCCTCTACTTTTTCTTCAAGTTCAAAAAGAAGAACCTTTTTTGGT
>NW_026855463.1:0-55176 GCF_026571515.1 Ruditapes philippinarum | reverse complement strand
GACCAATTGCTGTTTCCGGGGCATTTGGGATTAATTAAATGTTTTTTTTTGTATTTAAAGTTTTCCAAAAAAAGGAATTTAAAAGGGAAAAAACAAAGATCGAAAAAAAGCGGTTAAAAAAAAAACCACTGAAAAAGGGTTTTATTTTTTTGGACTGAAGAGGTTTAATTTCTAAATCTTTGCAACCGTCTATAGTACTTTTTAATTTTTTTAATATACATGTATTAAAAACAAAAATTTTTTAATTTTGGGTTATTTGAGACCAATCGGGGTGGGAAAGAAAAAATTAAACCCCCCGAAGGGTTGGGAAAGAAACCCTAAAAAATAATTTTTTGATTGACGGGAAGCAAAAATAGATGAAACATCATTTTTAAAAGGGGTTGTTTGGGTTTTTTTAAATTTCATTTTGATAGATTTTTTCTTTAAGCTAGTTTATAAAACTTTTTTCCCTTGTAAAAAACCAGACTTTTTGATTTTGAGAAAAACTTTGTCGGCACCAAATTGGGCGGCCCCGAACCTTTAATCCCCTGGGCTGAGGGGTAAAATTTTCCCCACAACCCCATTTTGTATAAAATTGAAATTTGTTGAATGTATGTTGTAAAAAAAAATTTTTAACAAAAACGATTTCTGAAGCTAGTGGTCCTAAAATAAAACCCCACAGATTTAAAAAATTTTTTTGTTTTTTTTTCCAAAATGTTGGAAGTCACTTTGATAAAATAAAAAACAGTAGGAGCATGTTAGAAGCGCTCAAATGTCACTCCCATCCCAACTGTGAGAACCCCCCAATAAAATCTAAAAAAATTTTATGCAAATAAAGGTGGTTTTAAAGTGTTTTTGTACTCTTTAGTTTTTAAAAGGGCCCCCAATTTTATCACAAATTCCCAAAACTGCTCCCAAAATTAAAATTTGGGGGAAATTCCAATGTTTTTCCCAAATTAAACCCTTTAATTTAAACAAAGCCACATGGTAATTTTATAAAAGGTTTTTGCGTGGTAAATTTTTAGTTTTTTTGGAAAAATTTAAAGTCAACAAACCTGACTTGGGTTTTGTTTTGTATTTTATCCAAAAAAGGGGGAAGTTGAAAAAAGGGACGTTATTTCTGCCCCCCCCCAAAAAGGGCCCACCCCAAAAAGGTTGGGATTTTTCCATACTTTTAAAACCCAGGGAGCGGGAAACCAGGAAAGAGAGCCCGGGGTATGATGAATTTTTGGTTTTTGGGGTCATGGTTTATTGAGGGAAATTGAGGGAACCCTAATTTATCCTTAAATGGAACCCTTTCCTTTAATAACCTCCCTTTTATTTAACGGGTATTTAGGACAGAACTTCAACTTTTGATAATAATAATGATGGATAATAATTTGATGACGAATAAAAAAAATAATGATACAATACAAAAATACAAAAATAAGTAAAATGTATCAATACGGTTTCCCTTCGTTTCGGATATTTGTGCATGCACCGGGTATTTAACGAAATAAAAACATCCCAATTTTCGGCCCCCAGGCATTATAGGAATTTTTGATTAAGTTTTCCAAGAATGAATTTGGCCATAGGCATAAATAATTGTGGGATTTCTGGCTTGGTCGCTTGATCAAAGGATATATCATTGATGTACCTATTCTTAAGAGTGAGACTAAAAATTGTTGGAAACCCAACTTGATACCAATTGCGATTATACCCGGGGTCACAGGGCCCATTGAATTTGGATTAAATGCCAAAATTTCGATTTTCAACCCACTGAAATGACTTTAAGACGTCATTTCTCCTCTTCGCCCGAAAAAAATGAAAGATCCGGGGGGATTTTTCCTTCTTTGTGGTTTAATGATTCCCTGTAACCCAAAACACTGATCAATAGTGCTGAGTTTTGTGTTCTTGAAAACCCTTTATTGATTTTTAAGGTAGAAAACGGGACACTTTTTGGGCAAGCTTTCGATCGTTTCTGTAACGTTCTTGAAAAATTGGCAATGAAGAAAGTTGACCATATTTCAGATTTATTTTTCCATTTAATTTTATTTCAAATATTTTAGCCCAAATTTTGTTAACACGAGTCAAAAAGTTGACCCAAATAAAGCCCGTTTTTTGAAAATGACGTCCTTTGGGCGTAATCCTGGCAAGTGTTAAGATATACAACGCAATGGGCGGACAAAATATCAAAATTCTAGGGCTTCGACAAAAAATTTTTTTTTCCCTTTTAAAGCTGAATAAAATTTTTTGTTTTTACCCCGAAATTTTAAAAAATGAAAAAAAATTTTAAATTTTTGGTGAAAATTTTTACGTTCAGTTTAGCCGCATTTTTGGGTTTTAAAAGGGGACTTTTTAAAAATTCCCTGAAAAAAATTTTTAAATGTCATTTTAGAGGCCTCCGTATATTTAAATTCTGGAAAAAACCCAGGGGGGTTGAGATTTCACGTTTTTATTATATAAAATATAAAAATTTTGGGTAGATCAGAAAAAAAATTGAGAAAAATATTTTTGGGGCGGATGCGGGAAGTATTTTTGGAAAAGGTCAGGGCCCCAGACCCCTGCTCCCAGTGCCCAAACCAAAGTAAGAGTTTTGAAATTCCAGGTTTTACGAACACAACTTATACTTTTGTAAAGTACATTTTTTCTTTTTGTTTTCCCGTACGTTTTGATTAGTAATATGACATTGCCCACTCAAAAACAAGATTCCCTGAAAAAACACCGAGTTTGTTCCTGAATTAAATAATTGTCTAAGTTTAAAAGGATACGAGATTTCAAACATGCGAAGAATCAACAGGAACATATGCCTCAGATTCCACACCTTTTGTGTCCTCCCCGGTGGAAGAGTCCTTTAAAACGTTTTAGTTTTGTAAAAACTTTTTCGTTTTTTGAAATACATGAAACCCAACGCCGCTAATTTTTTATCCTCAAAAAGCTTTCTTAAAGATTAGTGTTTAAACGGGAAACCGGGAAAAAAACATTCAAATACTTTTGGCAAGTAACATTTACTTAAAAAAAAAGGGCAATAATTCTAAGGAGTCAATTTCAATTTGAATCATATCTAACTTTTCAACAGTGACTTATCAAAAAAACCATTCTGTTTCCCAAACCACACTCAAGGGGGTGAAATAATTAAGCACCGAGTATTTAAATACTTGTTTTTTATACTATTTCTAAAATTAAACAGACACAAAACATGTGATATTGTGTATATTGAAGATTGGTACCCTCCTTAAATTATTTTTGTAATGTACATGAATAAAATTTACTTTTTAAACGGATCCTTGCGAATGAAATAGTCTTGTACCTTTCTTTTTTTGATATTTTACTCATGGCAAAGTAAATGGTAAGCCAAACGGTTAAATTTTTTATGATTTTTATAAAAAATTCATGGGGTTTTACATATACCCTTAATAAATTAAATTTAGAATATTTAAAAATAAGATATCGACATATTTATTGCCAAAATCATTTGTTAACAATAATTTTGCTTTTTTTCTTAATGTAAACTAGTGTTAACGTTAGTTAAATTAGATATGTTTAAATTTTGGTGTTTAAAACCCCAGAAAATTTTTACCTCCCCAGGGGGGTCCCAAAAAAAAACTTTTTTTTAGGAAGCTATAAGCTTATTAGACCACCTTTCGAATCCGTTCCGGGAACCCAACCCCGTACTGGTCAATGAGTGTAAGTTTCCTGCTTCAAGGAAAACAAGGACTTGCCCCGTGAAGGGGTTTGAACCCCATGCGGATAGTGATCATAATTACTAAGGTCCAGCGTTAACCTTCCCTGCTTCATGGCCGGGCCTACAAACAAGTATTTATTTTAGATTTGTGTTTATTTGTAGGTTTAGCTACATCTTGGACCCGGATTTATAAAGCCCAAAGTCACTTTAAACGATAACCACCATGCAAGACATATATATTGATAACACCAGCTTAAGTTTATTCTTGATTTCAAACTCAAAACTATGGAGGGAAGGTGTTATATAGGTGTCCTTGGGGTTCTAGTCACGAACAAAATTTAAAGTGCGATATTTTTTTAAAAGTATATGTGGAAGAAATGTTTGACGCTATGAAAGGTGTTCCACTATCCAGCTTTTACCCATACAAACGTCAACTAATTTATATTCGTACAATTATACAATAAAAATTAAGTGTAAAGCGGGAGTAAAATTATAAACCAGTTATTTTTGTCTATTAGGGACTGATAATCATTTAAATGTTGCTTTGCCAACAAATTATTCCTTAATTGCATATTGTTTCATATTTTATGCAATATTAAAATTGAACATTAAGTAGCAGAATAGCATTCAAATAGAAGTCGAGATGAAAAAGTTAAACGGCTGATTTAGATTTTCCAACTTTATAATTTAAATCATGCAACTCTTTTTTTCATTGTGGATTTAAAAAGGGAGAGAAAAAAACTACAAAAAAGGCAGGTCATGGCCCTTCAAAGACCATGTATGAAGGGGAAATTTTTTGTCTTTTTGTCAAATTTTAACCGTTGTTAAATATTTAATAATTTTAAAAGTAAGTTAAAGTCCGACTTTGCGGCTGTGTTTGCCCTTACAATTTTCAAGTTTTTGTTTATTCAAAGGACATTATACGCGTCATGACAAAACCAACATAAAGGGTTTTACGACCAGATGGATTCCAGACCGAGTCCGCGCATCCCGCGCAGTTGATCAGGATCCATGGCTGTTCGCTTACATAATTCTATAACAAAGGTAGAGAAAACTGATAGCGAAAAGCAATGGATTCCTGAGCAGACATTTACAAAAAAAGTTCATTTAATACTTAAAAAAAATAATTAAATTTTCAGAATGATATTGTAAAAGTTCTATTTCAACGTGAAAATTCAGCGACCCACGGCCTACAGGACTCCATTGTATTTCCTACAACGATGTTACAATACAGTACACTTTATGGCGGTAAGTTTCCCATGTATACCTACAAACTATTGTACATACAGTAAACATATGGCCCCGGTAAATTGTCCGTTAATTTGATCCCAACAGAAATGAGTTTGGCGAGCAGGGTTCGTGGATCTTTTAACAATGAAATCTTAAATGAGGAGTTAAGAGCCTTTACAAAGTAACATGAGGAACAAAATTAACTCGGAAACCTTTCGGACTATTCCGATAATACGTTACGAAGTTGCGGAAATGGAAGCCGAGTTGTTACGAATGCTCAAATCATGTAGAATATGCTTGTAAACGTTCCCGTCATAACCGTAAAAATTAAAATAAGCGAATAAAGTCAAAAGTCTCGAATGTTAAAAATTGCCACCTTTTTTATAACACAGGTATACTCAGCATTTAGAGAGAAAAAATTTAGGAAAAATTTCAAGAATGAGGCGAAGCAAGTATGAAAGTAAGGGGAAATTGATTACTTTTAGAAACTCGTTTAATCGAACAACTACTTTGATAGAAGACGCGGAAGAATGTGCCTGACTATTTTCTTAAGTTAAAGAAGGTAAAATTTTTAACGAATAAAGTCAAATAACGCAAGGGTATGGCGAAATTTTATTTATTTACGTGGTTTTTCTATATAACAATCAGATAAAATACTTTTGACGGTGTCATTAGAGTACTTACTATTTTTTCTACTACTACTAACTACTACTACTACAATACATAGCTTAACTTACTATACAAACTACACTACTATACTACTACTGACCATACCCACCACCTACTACCACTACTTACACTATCATCATATCATTATTAAATTATTAAATTTTCGGGAGAAATCCTAACTCTCTGACACATATGGAATTATAAGCAATTACCTGGTTATTAAAAAATACTGTTTTCGTTACAGGAGACAAAGTAAAACTGAAACACTATCACCCGATGGTAGGGTAGGGATTTGGAACTACAAACAATCAAAAGATGTCGGTGAAAAAATGGGGATTTCAAATTAACATGCACCGCGTTTTTAAAATACGGAATCGAATCTACTTTAAGCATTTCCAAATTCTTTGTAATTGTGTGCTTTTCTATTTTATATTTTAGTAACTATGAAAACGGTCCATATAATTAATGACATTTCAATAATTTCAAAAGTTGTTGAATTTAGCCCGGCGACAATAAAAACCTGATCAGATAAACTTTCCGTACATTCTTGCTCCTCCCCCTGTATTTCTGTTAAAAAAGTAAATAACTCAGAATTCTTTCTTGTGGTACATAGCTAAATCGAACCATTGGGTAGTCCAGTCCATGTGAGACATGGAACGGAAACAACTAATCGCTTTTTATTGAACATGAACAATGCAAAAAGGTATGACGATGGACTTGTCGACCCGTGAGAAGTGATGCCTAGATAATCCATTTCCAGAGGCTATTTAATATATTTTCTACCCCCTTTGTGGTGAGAGAGATGCCTTTAAAAGTAGTTGATTGCATCAGAATTGCAGCAACCTTTATATCCCTGCGTGATCGTTTAAGAACGTATACTGGTGTCTTAGGATTCTAAATTAGCTCTAGCAGGTATGTGGTTGGGTTATCCCTTTTATCCCTAGTGTTGCATTTTAAGTTTGTAACGGCCCGTGTTAGCCAAAATTATCCTTTCTGTTTCGGCGCCATATAAAAAAGGAAAAAAAGGAAACAACAAAAACAAAACTACATTTGTATATTTACCATATAAACACAAGAAATGTTTTTATTTTTTTTTTCATTTTTTTTCAATTTTTTTTTCTTTTTTTGTTTATTTTTTTTTTTTTCCAAAAAATTCTATATTCTGACAGAATATCAAAATGACTATGAGGGGTTTTGTCATCATCGGACTTCCTTCGAAAAACATTTTCTGTCTTCAACGGCCAAAAAATTTTACTTCGTCGGGCGAGTTGGACGCCCGTAACATTCTTAAGAAAAGACCCACACTGGTTGATATTTTTGCAGCTTGCGTGACCCTAAGTGATGATTGTTAAATTGTTTTATAACATGAAATCACGTATTTAGTTTTCAAACTTGCGATATTTGGAACCCCAAAAATTATTTTCAAGGATTTTTCCAAGGCTGTCATTTTTAAACCGGCTCAAAATTATTTTAAATGAAGATTGAAAACAAGTCCAAATTTTTCCCTATAGTAAACCCAGCCCAAAGGACAGTTGGTCCCCAAAATTTTTTTTTCGTTTAAATAAATATACCGACCAAGGGTTCCCTAACCTTTCCCGTAGTATTCAGTAACTTCAGATTTTTTTGTCAAAACGCAGAAAGCGTAAACACTTGCACCGGTTGAGGGGAAAACGGGGCCTATGGTTTTAAAGGGGTTTCTGCTTCTCAACTAGGGAAAAAGAGTTCGACCCTTAAAGGGGCACCCCCTTTTAAGGGACCTTCATTTTGAACCCGTTTGGGGGGTTCCAGAAAGCGGACTCAAAAGTGATTATAATTTAAAATTACAAGAATTTGGTTTTTTTTAATCTTATATGATAAGGTGAAGAGTTTTTTTAAAAGCAGTGGAATTTCGTTGTATTAACCCCTTTTTTTATGAATGAAAATTCACCCAAAAGAAAATGTTTACAAAAGGAAATAACTTTTGGCCCATTTTTTTAAAGGTAAAACATAATTTACAAGAAAGATACCCCTGATATCAACAGGAAACCGGACGAGACTAGGGGTTTAAAGGGGGTGATCATCTTTTAATGTCAGGGGGCATCAAGGGGTTGAGCAATCTAAGAGGGGCAATTCGGAATGGTTTTTGGAGGGCCCGGGGAAAGCGGTCGCTCTTATGGAAAAGCCTTTTTTTTAGAACTGGTAGGAATGGTATTATTAAAACTGTTAAAGTCAAAGCGGTTTTCTTTAAATTTTTTTTTGAAATTTTGTTGTTAAAATTTATATTTAATAAATTTTTGAAAAGCAATTTTGACCGCACTGTCGTGATGCATATGGGTTTCCTTCATGCATTTTATCGCATGACCGCCCACAAACTTTCCCTTTGAAGATCGCGTTCTTTAAATTTCAAGTATTAGAAAACTTTTGGGTGCTCTAAATTGAGGTATCAGTACACTTTTCTCGCGCATGCCCAGTTTATTACTTTAAATTTCAAATAAAAAAGTGAGCATAGCTGAAAAAAGAGCAAAACAAAAATCATTACACAGTTTACAGAAACTTTTTAAAAAAAATATTTATAATATCATCTCGATCTTTTTTTTTTTTTCAAAATCTGAAAATGCAGTTATTATTAAAGATGTTGACTCCACTGGAAAGTAATCGCCTTTTTTGGCATCCTGAACCTCGAACAATGATCAAAAATTAATTATTCTTTTGTTTTTTACTTTAAACAATGCTTTCGTTTTACAGGAGATTCTGACCAGTAAGCCAAGCCTTTTCAGTAAATCACAAACACGTATATGAACATAATATCCCAGCGTAATTATTAATAAATGGAAGTAGTGTTAAAAGGCACATTTATGCATCAGAAATGCTATCATTTTTATTTCTCAAAAATTTTAAATATTTGGTGTCTTGTTACAAGTTCCACAAAAAAATAAATTGTTTGCCATATAAATGAACTATCTTTATCTTTTGCTTTGGCTTGCTAATTGTAAAATTATAATGAATTTAGTATTTTGTATGGAAGTCAAAATATTATTTGTTTAACATTTTGCTACCTTTACGAAACATTACTGCACATTCAGCACTATAACTTTCTTCAGCTTTTAAATATCCTACATGTTCTAAATCCCATTATTTTAAAACATTATTAAACATTGTGTTTTACATTTCTAAAGAATTTAATAAAAAAAGATTTCTGATGGATGACTTATCGACAATATTTCCTAGATTACTAGATTATATTTTGGAAAATATGAGCTGGAAAGAGATGATATTATTTCGCATTTAGAAAAAAAAAACATTTAACTTACTCGTTTTAAATGGTTTTAATTCCCAAACCCTTTAACTGATCTAATGGGGGAATTTCTGGGGAAAATTCTTAAAAAATTTATATGTTTTTAAATAACCAAAAATTAGAGAAAAGAAAAAAAGTCGTATGGGGCATTTTCGATAAAAAGTTACAGAATAAATATCGGGCTTTACCGGCCCGGTACAGCGCAAGGGGGGCCCAAAAAGGGGCAACATGGAAATTAAACTCCCACGTTCCGCTTGATTTTTTTTCCCTTTATTGAAACCTTTTTTGCGCCAAAAAACCGGGAAAGTTCTCGTAAAATTTTTATAAAATTACCTATGTAAATTTTATACTGGGTTTTAAAGAAGACTCTATTAAAAAATGTTATTTAAAATTACCCAATCTAAATAAAATATCATTTTATTAAATTCTGTTTATTTATTTGAAAAGAAATGTTTTGCTTGACAATCTTGTATTTTGTACATTAATATATTTTATAGCAATGATGTACTTTAAAAATGAAAATCGTTTTAAACGTTAAACTTTTACATACATGAAATTAAATCAGATATCGATTTTGTTCGTTGAAATTCATGCTAAATAATGTTATACGATACTGTACAGAAAAAAAGCAAATACATGTACAAACTAAATGTACATGAAATTATTGATAAAAAATCGTCATTTAGTTTTACTTGTTTGAAAAGCAATTTTATATATTTACATTGATAAAATAAGAAGAATATTTCTGTTCTATTCTACTCTATTCAAACTAAAAAAGTCGCAAGATTAATTGCGTATTAATATTTACTATATATATATATAGTTTCGGAATTTCCATTTCTACGTGTTCACTGATTTGTTAAAATACTAGAGCTTTGACATAGATAATTTTAAATGGGAACAAAATGTTGAAATTCGTGTATGTGGTATTACAAGTTAATTTTTTATGCTATTTACCAGCACTTTTTCAGACAATTCCTCTAGGTACACCGTTTTGGTTATTAGAAGGTGATGGTACTTACAGAGGTATGAAAAGTCAACTACTTAAAGGATCTAAGAAGACGGATTATATTGCAAAAGGTTTCATATAACCAATTATTATCTAAAGTTAAAAAGCCAAGTAAAACGAAAGTGGAAAACCCGAGTTTTGATATACGTGTGTAAAAATGAAAGAAAAAAAATTATAAAATATTAAATAACTATAACATTGACTACCCCGGGGCCCATTTCGCCATCAAAAAAAATCAAATTTCCCTTTATTTTTTAAATAAAGAGATTTTTTTGTGTTTTCTATTTTTATAATTCTATTTGGGTTTTAAGGTTTATTTTTTTAATTTAAAATTTAATTTTTTTTTTTTTTTAGGGATTGGGTTAAAAAATGTAAATTATAATGGGAGAGAAGAAAATTTTTTAATTTAGCCGGGGGTTTTAGTGTTAAAATTAAAGCTTTTAAATTTTAACCCAAAAACAATTTTTTGGTTAAAAACCCATAAAAAATTTTAAATTTAATTTAAAAAATATTTTACAGCAATAAAATTTATAAAAGATGAAATAAAGGGCTACAATTAAAAATCGAACCAAAAAAGCAAAGGTGCAATAAACTAATAAGAATATGGATGGGTCAAAAACTGATAAATCAATTTCAAAGTTCAGATACACATTTGAAATAAAGCACATGTTTAAAAGGCTACTAGTTGCTATGGAAAGTCAATGTTTGCAATGGAAGTCACTTGTTTCTAAGGAAAGTCAACGATTGCTACAGAGACTCACTTGTTGGTATGAAAGTCACTGGCGGCTAAGAAAAATTATTGTTGCTAATTATTATGTCAATTGGAGAGTCATGGATTTATACGGAAATTACTGTGGTTTCTACATAATTCACTGGTTGCTATAAAGGAAGTGGGTGATTGTTATATAAGTCACTGGTTGACATTGGATGTCAATGATTGACATGATGTCAATGGTTGTTAAATAAAGTTAATGGTTGCTATGGCAGTCAAAGGTTGTATGGAAGTCAATGATTGCTGTAAGAGTCACTAGTTGGTGTAGAAAGTCAATGGTTTAGATACTACATAGTCAGGTGAGCTAAGCGATCGGCGGCATGAGCGATATCAGGGCCATCATGGCCTTTTTGTTATTTATAAACGATTGAAATGTTTAGCATTGATAATAATTTCGTTATGCTAGTTGTATGCTATTTATTTCAGTACTAGATGAGCCCACATATTGTTTACTGATACTAGCAACTGTGTTACTATGGATACAAGCGGTGATATTTACTGTTGTCGGGATTATAATTCTGAAGGAAAGGCCGCCGCTGTTCTGTGTGAAACTTTTTTCTAAGGGTGTATATGTTGGTGTGGGGATGTACATCATTGCAAGTATGTATCTTTTTTGTTTATAACATGTGTTATGAATTATTTTTTTAAGATGATCAAGTGTCTTTCAAATAGAATATAAATATTAATGACATGTCGGTCAGTCGTCGTCAGATGCTACAAACTTAGTAATAAAGAGTACATTTATAAATCACCGTTTGGCTTTTAATTCATTGAGAAGTACAAGAATTAGGAGAAAAACAATTTTTTTGTGTCGTCAGTTGATAAGAGATTCATATTTTTCGTGAATAGGGATTATAGTCTTTGACTCAAGGCAATATTTTCATTGAAATTAGTTCAGGTTTGGTATCGGATGGTCACCGGGAGTTTCTAAGAGAATAGAAGACTTAAACCATTATTGTTTTAGCTCCACTATTTTAATTGTCAAGACCCTTCCGTCGTCGTCGGGGTTGGTGGCCATTTTTCTCAGAAACCACCAACACTTTTCACTTCAAACTTGATATAATTGTATATATTCTATATCAAACTGTGACGCTATATAATCCTTACATTACATTTGGCAAAGTTATTCCTTCTTTTTTAACTTAAAGAGTTTTGCTCTGATTAATTTCACCACTTAATACTTGAAATATTTGGCACATGCAACTGCTTTTCCAAAAAAGCTTATTACGCTGACTGTTTTTTTACTTTATAACTAAAAACCTTCCAAGATACTAATTTTTATATAAAAGGATAGTTAGACCGGGCAAATAATCGGGACAAATAAACTTTCAAAAATAAAGAAAATATTATAAAGCATGGAAACGCCAAATGTAATTGTTCTATTGTCTAAGGAGAGGATGTTGTGTGATTATGAATGCGAGATGATGTATTGTGAGAAAGCAATAAAAATTGTACTTTAGATGGAACATTTTACACAATGGACAAGTAAAATTTTTACACTTTCGCGGTCTTAACAGGTTTGTGAGTCTAGCCAGCCTGGTTATGAGAGGTTTTTGCTTCCATGTTTCCAAAATGAAACAAAATTGGAAAATTGCCAGTCATTTTAAAATTTGGGGGATATTTTGTATAGTTGGCCATAGTAGTAGTTTTGTTTGTTGTTTTTTTTTGGAAAAAAAAGTTAAAACAAGAAAAAAAAGCTGTTACCAATTCAAATATTTAAGGATTATTTTAATATTATTACATTGCACACTAAACAAAAGGTAAATTTCGCCAGTTTATAAGACGATATATAATGGTGTTATCTATGGTAAATAGTTTCATGGAATTTGTAGCCACATCTTATTAAGAATATTAAGTTCGTATGTAAGATATCACTTTCATGTTTTGATGTTTATTATCACATACTATAGATGTAGAAAAAGTTCAAAGTTAGAAATATTGTCAGATGTAAGAGATTATGAAGGATGTGTAATATGAGTGAAGTTGAATCAGACTATCATTTTTTCTTTAGTAAATATGTCCCATTTAAAAAGAATAAGCAAATAAAATATTTTTGATGTCTTTTAAACAATTTGGGGTAATAGAAAAAATATCAATAATGGCCTTGGGGGTTTTATTTACAACACCTTTTCTTTTATTTTTGTTGTTTAGTTGGAAAATTTTTAAAAAATTTAAATTGTATGTTACAGGGGTTGGGATTTATTTTCGACCCCATCTCAAAAAAAAGAATGAGCAAATTTTGTGTAGCAACCCCTTATAGTAGAAAGAAAAAATGGAAAAAAGAGAGAAACCCCATTCAAACTCAATTTAATCAAATCAGTACCCAAATTTCCCATTTCATTTAAAAAAAAATTGCTGTGTATTAAGAAAAGAAACAAACAAAATTTTTTCTTTATAGGGTAGTTCATGTTTCGTTTTTCAAAATATTTTTATCCCAATTTTTCTTAAAACGCATACTTCCTTCAGATTGATGCTAATTTTCACGAAAATTTTGAAAATGTGTTTAAAAGTAAAATACTGTGACATGAACAAAGAAAGTAATTTGCACATTGCACTTACAGTCCACGTAAGTTACCGAAAAAAGGTCAAAATATACATAAATACCCCTTACTGCATAAGTAACGCAGTACATTTATAGTGATTGATTCTGCAAAATCAGTCATTAGTCGCAC
The DNA here is from genome assembly GCF_026571515.1 of Ruditapes philippinarum. Classification (NCBI taxonomy): domain Eukaryota; kingdom Metazoa; phylum Mollusca; class Bivalvia; order Venerida; family Veneridae; genus Ruditapes; species Ruditapes philippinarum. Next base: position 41,907 of record NW_026855463.1, on the reverse strand, counting down.
ATACTCATGTAAATAATTAATTAAATATTGAATCATTTAACTTTTCTTAAGATCTTGATAAGTTTTTCTTAAGATTGAATTTCTTTAAATAATTTGGCTCATCTGGAGGCGTGCAGCTTTAGTGTAGCAACAGTATTTCTATATCTAGGAACATTTATACATAGTGGTGGATGGTGGAATTTATCCCAAAACCCCAGCAGAAATGAAATAAAACAAGGCTAAATTATATATGTAATGGATGATATTATAACAAGACATATATTACATACATTCCTATGATATACTGGTACGATTGTATTACAGTTTTTGTGATATTCTTTTTTGTATGGTAATAGATGTTATCCGGAACTCGGCAAATGTGGGTTTTTCCAAGCTGGTACAAACAAACTTTTACAGTTAAAGCTTTACGGTGCACGACTGGTCACAATAGAATTAGTCAATCAGTTATGCTTATTTTCGAAGCTGTAACTGTAAATGTTTGTTTGTATCCTAGGATTAACTGGGAACCCCCACCCCCCCCCCCCCCCCCAAAAAAAAAAAAAAAAAAAATGTTCTTAATTCAGAGTGAACTCTATTGAATTATTTGCTGTAACATTGACTGTCCCCGCAATATTATATATCATGTTATGTTGCTACCGTCTGATTCTGAAGTCTCATTTATTATGTACATGTATTATTACCTCGTGTTGTCATGTTTGCATGATCTAAGTGGAATAAATGAATTGGGAAAAAAAATTAAATTGGATTAAGTCTTTTGTCGTGTAGGTGTTTACTGTTACATAAAAGAGACGCACAAAACTAATAATTATGGTAGCATATTAATGATAAACATATATCAGTGATATGTTAGCTTGTTTTTATAGACTTTAAACATAAACACTATCCATTTAACAGAAAAATAATAAGAAAACTAGAAGTATGCATTCGCAGGAAAAATTTAGTCTTGCTTTTGTTTATTTTATTTTTTTGTTTAAACAAAGTACACAATTTTCATATTCTCTGATAAAATTAGCTTTTCTGATGTCACCGAGCTTTGAGACATAAAATAAACGTTCAACTTAAGTAAAGGTGTCATGTTTAAATAACATGTTCTTTTTATTTTTATATTTTTTTTATTTACTAATAAATAAATAACGTGTCAGGGCAGGTTGTTTCCCTTTCTTTGTATATTTAATGTCTGACCCACTATAGTCACTATTTTGTTATTCCAATTACTTCTGTTATCAGTTGGACTAGTTTCACAGGACAGAACTTAATTTCATTGGCCATTTTAGATTGGTGAATCTCATTGGTCATTCTTAAATAAAATGTAAAGGACAGTTCTAGTCTTTTAAAAATAAGATTTAAAGGACAATTCTAGTCTTTTAAAATAAGATGTGCCTTTTAAAATAAGATGTAAAGGACAGTTCTAGCCTTTTAAAATAAAATGTAAAGGACAGTTCTAGCCTTTTTAAAATAAAATGTAAAGGACAGTTCTAGCCTTTTAAAATAAGATGTAAAGGACAGTTCTAGCCTTTTAAAATAAAATGTAAAGGACAGTTCTAGCCTTTTGAAATAAGATGTAAAGGACAGTTCTAGCCTTTTGAAATAAGATGTAAAGGACAGTTCTAGCCTTTTTAAAATAAAATGCAAAGGACGGTTCTAGCCTTTTTAAAATAAAATGTTAAGGACAGTTCTAGTCTTTTTAAATAAGATGTAAAGGACAGTTCTAGCCTTTTTAAAATAAAATGTAAAGGACAGTTCTAGCCTTTTTAAAATAAAATGTAAAGGACAGTTCTAGCCTTTTTAAAATAAAATGTAAAGGACAGTTCTAGTCTTTTAAAATAAGATGTAAAGGACAGTTCTAGCCTTTTAAAATAAAATGTAAAGGACAGTTCTAGCCTTTTGAAATAAGATGTAAAGGACAGTTCTAGCCTTTTGAAATAAGATGTAAAGGACAGTTCTAGCCTTTTTAAAATAAAATGCAAAGGACGGTTCTAGCCTTTTTAAAATAAAATGTTAAGGACAGTTCTAGTCTTTTTAAATAAGATGTAAAGGACAGTTCTAGTCTTTTAAAATAAGATGCAAAGGACAGTTCTAGCCTTTTGAAATAAGATGTAAAGGACAGTTCTAGCCTTTTGAAATAAGATGTAAAGGACAGTTCTAGCCTTTTAAAATAAAATGTAAAGGACAGTTCTAGCCTTTTTAAAATAAAATGTTAAGGACAGTTCTAGTCTTTTTAAAATAAAATGTAAAGGACAGTTCTAGCCTTTTTAAAATAAAATGTAAAGGACGGTTCTAGCCTTTTAAACATAAGATGTAAAGGACAGTTCTAGTCTTTTAAAATAAGATGTAAAGGACAGTTCTAGTATTTTTAAAATAAAATGTAAAGGACAGTTCTAGTCTTTTTAAAATAAAATGTAAAGGACAGTTCTAGCCTTTTTAAAATTAGATGTAAAGGACAGTTCTAGCCTTTTAAAAATAAAATGTAAAGGACAGTTCTAGTCTTTTTAAAATAAAATGTAAAGGACAGTTCTAGCCTTTTTAAAATAAAATGTAAAAGACAGTTCTAGACTTTTTCAAAAATAAAATGTTAAGGACAGTTCTAGCCTTTTAAAATAAGATGTAAAGGACAGTTCTAGCCTTTTTAAAATAAAATGTAAAGGACAGTTCTAGTCTTATTAAAAAAATGTAAAGGACAGTTCTAGCCTTTTTAAAATAAAATGCAAAGGACAGTTCTAGCCTTTTTAAAATTAGATGTCAAGGACAGTTCTAGCCTTTTAAAAATAAAATGCCAAGGACAGTTCTAGCCTTTTAAAATAAAATGTAAAGGACAGTTCTAGCCTTTTTAAAATTAGATGTCAAGGACAGTTCTAGCCTTTTAAAAATAAAATGCAAAGGACAGTTCTAGCCTTTTTAAAATAAAATGTTAAGGACAGTTCTAGCCTTTTTAAAATAAAATGTAAAGGACAGTTCTAGCCTTTTTAAAATAAGATGTAAAGGACAGTTCTAGCCTTTTAAAAATAAAATGCAAAGGACAGTTCTATCCTTTTAAAAATAAAATGTAAAGGACAGTTCTAGCCTTTTTAAAATAAGATGTTATGGATAGTGCTTGCCATTCTAAAATAAAATTTTAAGGATAGCATTTAAATAAAATGTAAGGGATAGTCGTTGCCACTATAAAACAAAATGTAGAGGATAGTTCTAAAATGAAATGTACAAAAATGGGGATAGTTCTTTAACTTTTTTAGGGGTAATTTTTTAATGATTACAAAATTTATAAAGCCAAAAACGTAAAATTTTAGTTGTCCTACTTTGAAAAATCATCAATATAAATATGCTATAATTTAATTTCATTGTTTACAAAATGAGCATTTTCTACAAGAAATAATTATTAAGTCATTGTTATGCAAGCACTACTAACATTTCTTTTTGTATTAAAAACTTAGAAATAACATAATTTTGCATGCTAACCAGTTTTACTTCGGCCGAGTATCTATTTTAAAGATACTTCTGTTCTGTTCTGTTTATTGATACAAGAAAATACAATTTGTTACGTTTTGAAGAGCATATTATTATCTACTGAATTTGTCATTATTGTGGAGATTTTAGGTCATAGAATTTAATTATTTTGCTTTTGACATTTTTCTTAATTAAAATTTATGGAACCAAATGTTTGGAATAATATGTTATAATATTGCTTGTTCTGAAATTGTAAGAAATTTCATATATAATATTAGATTTTATTGGCATATTTGGTAGCAAAGGTTACAAAGCCGATTGCTTGCCGCCCCATCCTCTTCATCCATTGTTCATCTTTTTACCTAATTTGGGGGTTAATTAAATTTTTCATTTTTTTCCCAAAAAAAGGGGTAAATATAAACTCACGTCCTCTAAATTTTAACGTAATTATTACATATTAAAATGTGTTTGATTTGAATCTGATAACTACAATAAAAGAAAGTATTCATTGTTAGAGTCTGGTATTTACTTAGTTTAATGACTTAAGACTTGATATGTCAGTTTGGTGTTTTATTTCTTATAGTAAAGTCCAGAATGCAGGGAAAATGAAGGGAGTCGAAGCTTCAGCTCTACATATTATAAGTAACACAAAAAGGAGAGAAACTTGCGAAGCCAGGTTGTAGGTTTGCATCCTGTCGTTTAGAATGTAGCCCTGTCCCTATACATATTAAAGTTAATATGAAATTAGGCAAAGCCTATGAACGGGGAAGTCGGTAAAAAAATCCTTTCATTTTTCCGTTTTTTTTAAAGATTTTCATACGGTTTATTATATGTACCCACTTCCCGTTTTCCTCGAAACCTCGACGATTTATTAATAATCCGAAAATTTTGGTTTTTTGTTCCGTTTATCCGCGATAAACCCCGCCTTTTAATATTTTGAGTTACATTGTTAAATGCGGCGCCTAACAGAACTGGGCACTGAAAATTTCATTGATAGGTATAGAATTGTATATATTTTTTAATTGTTTTTATTTGAATTTTCGTGTAGTCTATAGCCGGGGAAGTCAAAGTCCGGCTTCCCCGTATTAAAGTTACGTATTGACATGCGTGCTGTCGCCATCTTTATTAAAGAATTCAGACATAGCATAACTGTGAATTTATGCATTAAGTCAACGAGCACATACCAAGACACATTGATTAGTGCTTAATAGGGCTGATTTTGTACATTATCTGTGACTGCTCACATCATTTGGCGGCGTCTTTGATGTGCAGCATCAACATTTAACTCGTTGGTTTTTGATTTGACTATTGTAAAAATACTACAGTAACTATGAGTTCAGCAGAGTTCGTTTACCAAAGTACACACACTATGACAAGAACTGCATTCGCATTTATACGAATAGTAGGGCTAAAACGAGATTTAGTCAATTTTAAATCTTAACAGGCGATATTTTAACTGCCTCAAACAGGACACCATAGAAACGGCTAGACGTAAAGAGATGTACATTGCGTTAAGCATGCGAATTAAACATAATAATAACATAATAAGGAATTAAAGCAATTTGTAAACAGACATTGCACAAGTTAAAGACCAAAAATGAATTTTCGGATAATTTTTCCTTTACTTAATATTCATCATATCTTTAACCGAAAAGTTGCGTGCGTAAAAAAGATATTTTTGGGACTTTCCATTATCTATTTATAGACTGCCTTCATGTTTAACTTTACATAATAATAAACAAAAATATAAAACAATAATAAGAAGAAGAAGAAGAAGAAGAAGAAGGAGAAAAAGAAGGAGAAGAATAATAAGAAGGAGGAGAAGAAGAAGAAGAAGAAGAAGAACAACAACAACAAGAAGAACAAGAAACACAAAAATCAACAACAGCAACAAACATGAAAAAATGGATAACTGTGGCTTTACAACTATTTTTTATAAGTTATTTACCAACAATATGTCAATTTACAAGTTTTGGTTCTACTTACTGGTTGTTAGAAACAGGTGGTACATATAGAGGATTAAGAAGTCAATTACTGAAAGGCTCTACAGAAGTGGACAATAATGTTGAAGGTATCGTATTACAATTTACTCAATTTCTTACTGAAGCAAAAAATGCAAAACGAAAGTGGAAATTACGACCACTGTAGATCTAATGAAGTCGCATTGATTTGACCTAAAATATGTTAAATCTTGTTATTCATGTAATATTATATCCATACAGTACATTTAAAAAAAAATAAATAGAAAAAAAAGATTTTTGTTATATTGTTATATATCTAACAATAGATCTATAGCAAATTTTTTTTTCTGTTAAATTCTTTTAATGTATGGATATATTACATGACTAACAAGATTAAACATATTTTAGGTCTATCAATGCGACTAGAACATTTGGTCTAGATTCTATACTTTACTGTGCTTCTATATATTTCACATAATTGTAGAAGGGATTATATATATATGTCGGGGACATATACACGCCCGTTTAACTCACAACGAGTGAAAAATGTCCATCGGTAAAAATGTTGTGAGCAACTTCCGTTCCTCGTTGTGAGCACCCATCTTTGACGTGTGACACGATAAACAAGGTGAGTTTTTCATAATTTTTGAAGATTACAGACATTTATGTAAAAATATCGAAATGCAGTTAGCTAGCGATGTGTTTTCCGAGTATGCACATGTAAAGATATTGACTGTTGGTGGACAATTTGATGGAAATACCGTGCGACGCAGTCACTCGGGGTAGCTGGAAAACTGGAGACAACTTCTCTTTGGAGCTAATTTAACTTTGAAAACGTCGATTCTGGTGACGTTTTGTGCAGTCTAACCTAAAACAGATGCCAACAAGTCTTTCAGCGTAAATTATTATCTGAAAGTCTCCATAGAAACGAAGATATACCCTTTTTTTGCTTTAATCCTCGTTGTGAGCACCATAACCTCGTTGTGAGCAAAGACAAGCGCAGTGCGTGTATGGTTTTTAATATGTAATTCAGATGGTGAAAATATAATTTTCAATCTACCACAGCAATTAAAACGTTTTTGCACAGCAGCATTTCTTTTGCAAGACGTTGTGCATACCCCAAAGGGAGGCATATTAGTTTTGAACTGTCCGTCTGTCAGTCCGTCAATCTGTCCGAAAAACTTTAACATTGGCCATAATTTCCTTATTAGTAAAACGGATTTGATTCATATTTGAACACAACATCCCTTAGCACCTTCCTACGGACCTGTATTTTTTACCTTGGCCCCTGAATGGCCTTTACCTTGAAGGTCAAATTGTCCAAAAACATTTAAGATTGGCCATACTGTCCTGGCATAATGTTTAGGCACAGCACATCTTTAGACTAGGCCTTTCAACTATCATATATTCTTTTGACCTTGACCCCTGAATGACCTTCACCTTAAAGGTCAAATTGTCCAAAAGCTTAAAAATTGGTCATAACTTCCCTATTAGTATACGGATTCTACTCATATTTTGAAACAACACCCCTTTAGGCAAGACCTTTCAAAACTGATCTGTATTTTTTTTACCTTGTACCGTGAATGACCTTCTAGAACATCCAAAAACCTTAACATTGATCATAACTTCTTTATAAGTAAGTGGAATTAATTCATATTTGGACACAATTGCCCCTTTGGACAAGACCTTCCAACTGACCTATATTTATTTCACCTTGACCTTGAATTACCTTCACACTGAAGATCTAATTGTCCAAAAACAAAATAATCTATCTGGTCCGAAAATCAAAGGACAAAGCACCACTTCAGGGGCATTGTCAACTTTACCGTGATAGTTCTTGGTTTACATAAACTTGGTCAGTCTTCAGCTCAGGATAAACACATGTATGTGTGTATCACACATATTGTGAAATTGTTGAAATATTCATAAACACCCCGTGATGTTCACTCGTGCCACACTAGAGTATACGAAATAAAATACCTGATTTACCTCCACTGATTAGTTCATCTGTTAATCTGATGACTTGTGAATATGAAGAATAATTTTCAATAAAAGTAAAAGAAGAAAACTATTGCAAAGAAAAAACTATTGTACAAAAACGTTTTTTGATTGCTTTTGGTAGATTGAAAATTGTATTCTTGCCATTTGAATTACATATTAAAACCAGACAAGCAATGCGCTTCTCTTGCTCACAACGAGGTTATGGTGGCTCACAACGATGATTAAAGCAAAAAGGGTATATCTTCGTTTCTCTACGAAGACTTTCAGCCTAATAATTTACGCTGAAGACTTGTTGGCATCTGTTTTAGGTTAAAATGCACAAAAACGTCACCAGAATCGACGTTTTCAAAGTTAAATTAGCTCCAAAGAGAAGTTGTTCTCCAGTTTTCCAAGCTACCCGAGTGACTGCGTCGCCACGGTATTTCCATCAAATTGTCCACCAACAGGCAATATCTTTACATGTGCATTACTCGGAAACACATCGCTAGCTAACTGCATTCCGATATTTTTACATAAATGTCTGAAATCTTCAAAAATTATGAAAAACTCACATTGTTTATCGTGTCACTCGTCATAGATGGGTGCTCACAACGAGGAACGGAAGTTGCTCACAACATTTTTACCGATGGACATTTTTCACTCGTTGTGAGTTAAACGGGCGTGATATACAATTATGTTGTTTTATTTTCTTCAGTACTAGATGACCCCACTTATGTTTTACTGTTACTAGCATCTATACTACTATGGATACAATCTATGATATTTATGTGTGTTGGTGTTATAGTTGCATCAAACAGATTACACGGATGTTGTGCCAGACTCTTGTCTAAAGGTGTATACGTCGCCATAGGGATGTACATTATTGCTAGTATGTATATTTTCCTTCTTACATGTACATACTTATAATATCTTAAGTTGGTCTGGTTGACCTCACGAATGGGAAACGGACAAAGCCCTCCCAGACAAAAGCTTCGCGTCCAAAAATGATAAGGCGGACAAAAGCAATGACAAAAGTTCTCCCATAACCAAAATATATATATGTATTTTAAATACCTGTGGTTATTTTTATCAATAGACCTTTTTACGACGCGGTCCGTTGCTATGAAAAATTGACCGGAAGAAGTATTTTCTTGTGCACGCGCAATCTGCGTAGGGCAAAAAAAGCCCAACTTATTAAAATTGTAACATATATTTCAATTGGCCTAAGTATGTGTATGACCTAGGACCACCTTTCATTCAGAATATACCTGTCTGAAATGTTTAACGATGTAACTTTTTAAACGAATGTCGTTAAAAACAAATTCACTTTTAAAAGTAATTGGTACATTTCAAGGAACGTTATAAATGCCTTGGACTTTTAATTTCAGTTAATTTAAACTTCTTTTCATCTTTTGTTGCTCTATTGATCTTTGAACTCCACATAGGAGTAATCCTTTCATATTTCCGTGAATAAATATGCACTTACAGAATTTAGCACTTATTATTCAGATGCCTGTCAGGAATGTGCTCAAACTCATACCAATGGAAAACAAACATATTAATGGTTACAATTTTTAATATGTTGAATACATTGAAAAAATACAAACTATTCAACGTACATAATATTATGTATTTGATGCTGGAGGGCTTTTGACCGCCCTATTATTTTCACTTGAGGGCTTTTGTCCGCCCAGTCATTTTACGGGGGATTTAACTCAATACAGGATTGGAGCAGTGCCTCTAGACGTTTGCAGAAATTATTATCAGAAAATAGACAAATATCTTTTTTTCGCCGAATTTTGAATTTTTCATTCATTATCATACATAAATCGGCGTGAAATGATAATTTAGACCTTTTAAAGTTCATTCCGATGGGTAAAAAGGTTTATCATTCAAGCGCCGTGAAATACGGTATTAAGTGTGGTGCGGTGCTCCAATCCTTATTAAGTCGCACTCTTTTTTTACGGGGGGAGAGGGCTTTTGTCCGTCGTGTCATTTTACGGGAGTTTTTTCCGCCCTGTCATTTTTACAAGAGGGCTTTTGTCCGCCTTGTTATTATTGGACGCGAGGGCTTTTATTCCGGGGGGTGGGGGTGTAACAGAAAATGTTTCTGTTATAGCATACATGGAAACTGTACGGAAACAGAAATAGGTAACAAAATATTATACTGCTATATTAAAGGCACATTATGCCTCGGAAACAAATATTTTTTTTACTTTCTTAGAAAGAGAAGACATGAGGTTTAAAATGTTTAAATAAAGAATTTAGCCAATGTTAGATGCTTGTTACCTGCAGAAAGTAGCGATAAATGAGAAACAATTTGTCATGAATGTATCAAAATGTAAACAAAGTACTATTTTGACTTCAATTCACTATAACGCAAAAAGAAAATGGTTTAGGCAACTGGCCAATAAGTAACAGTTTGAATATTATAAAAGTACACCAACATTTAAAAGTTATTTACAAGTAAAATTAAAGCCTTTCTGAGGCATAATATGGACCTTTAAGTAAATTTAAACCGTTTATCAATGATTTGATCCCTGCGCCCTTCGCACAAAAAATAGATCTTTCATTATTTTTTTTTTGAAAAAACAAACAAACTCTTGCTAAGCTTCAAAAAGCAAAGATAAAGCTTTATACACTTCCGCATTACCGTGTACTTTTACAAATATCTGCGGATGTTTCTGAATTCCAAAAATTCTGTTAAAGCTGGTGCAAGACGGTAAATTGCATATTTCCAATATCGTCCATGAACAACCTCAATCATACCGAGTCTGAAACATTTTTACCCCCTTTTTTTGCGATTTTAAGTGATTCAATCATTCTCTATTTACTATGAGCATGCTGATGAGATAATTATAATGATGATGATTATCATGACGATGATGATGCACAACGTTATTCAAGCTTCACACGATACATTAACACAATGACTGACATATGTTTTGACATTTTACAGGTTTCTTGATGCTGGCAGCTTGTATAAGGTTTGCTTCTTTGTTTCCAATGAAGAAGTTAAAATCTGCATTCTACATTAACATGGCGACATTTTGCTATATTTGGCTCATAGTAAGTATTGAGATACGTACAATGTTGAAATGTCACTACAGTACAGAACAGAATTTTATTATTCAATACGACTTGAACATAAACGTTCCTCGTCAATACACAAATATACCATAGGAACTCTGGAACAGGACCGCATATTGCGGCGCATAAATCAGAATCCGTACAGGCTTTACATATTGTTTGTCCGACCTTTGAATATCTTTTCATATTATGCGAACGGGTGGTCCTTAATTATCTAATCTCAATTTAATATAATCTGCTAATTTAAAAATCAGTCATATTTACGGTATATTGAAAAAAAGAAAAGGTTTTTTTTTATAATACCGTAAAATTTGACCAGTTTTAAAAGAGACAGATTGGGTTCAATTGATAATATATTTTTTGAGGCCATATATTCGGATAATACTAAAAGATATTTAGATGTAACAGAGACGTTTTTAATCAAAGCACAGAAGTCGCTGAATTTGTTTGGGTCTCAGAATGTCAGAAAGGTGAAGGTTGTGAGATTATAAACCAATTTGTTTTTGTATAGTGCCACCAATGCTTTCCAGTGTTTTAACTTTAGTAAATTGGCTATAAGACTAATTGAAACACTGATAGTCAATACAATGTTTATTTGACTTAAAAAAATGAGTTGCCTCAACTGGGATTTGAACTCCAGACCTCTCGATTCAGTAGCAGGCATGCAAACCCCTCGGCCACGGTGAAGTTATATGTTAATGGGCTGAAGAAAAACATATTCCAAATTTAATTAGGGTTTGTAACTATTATTTCGACGCTAAACCTGTTGTTTAACACAGATGTAAATAATCATGGAGCTTACTGTAAGCATGTATATCTATAAAGAATTAAACAATATTAGAAATCATCGACCATTCGGGAACTACTTTGCTTGAAAATTAATGCGCCTGTCATTTGACAATCTTTCTGCATTGATCTCCCCTGGATTTTTCGGCGTTAGTGTACATATAAAGGGAAGTAACCGCTTCAAAAAAGTGGACTACTTTAGGCATTTGCAATTAACAGCATTAGGCTCTGAAATTTCGCTACCATTATTTGTTAGGTCTGACGACCCAAACAAATAAAAACCGTTACACGATCGAAAATATGCGTCGCGTTCTCGAGTTCCTATGAAATATATACAGCATACATTAAATGCAGCGGAAGTGATAATACAAACATACAAATTTAACATTTGGTATTATCAGTCATATACATTATTTTCCTTTATGATACTAAATGATTTATTATAAAATATTGCTAATTTATTGAAAGTATTTGTATTACTTGTATTTAACAGATTTAGAGTTCATTTTGTTTTCATTCCTTTTACGCATTACTATTAATTCAGTTTTGCTTACACTTGCTTTTATTTTTCGATATCAGTTGATACTGTAATATATTTTATGTTGTACTTTGTTGTATTCTACAGGTGTTGGTATTCATTTTCGACCACATCTTCAAAAGAAGGAATGATGCAAATGTGTGTAGCACACTTATTTGTGGACTGAGAGAAATAAGTGAAAATGATGACAATGTTTTTATTTAATTTAAAAGTATTGATATGGGTGTAAAAAAAACTGGAGAGAAGAGTTATGATTTTTTTGTCAAAAAAAAAGCATTTTTAAAAATAATGATTTTTATAGTTTCAAGAAAAAAACAAGGATAGGAACGCAAAAAACAGATCCCATATTTCAGTTTTTAAAGTGCATGCAGTGTTTTTTTATTGAAATTTTAAAAAACCTATGAAAAAAAACCCCCCCCCATGGGGCTTATAAGTCGTACTGTAGTTTTCATATGCTACATACGCCTGGCATAAAGAAATCATCTAGTAACGTAGACTTGATAAGCTATGCCTTCCAACAGGATTGCCCCCGCCCCCTTGTCACTGATATTAACGACTGAAAAGTTATTTAAATTAAAATTATTTTTTGTCCAATAGGATTGTACTGTTTGAAATGAATCATAACATATTTACATTGGTTAATCAGGCGCGCCTGACCAATTTAATTTTGTAAATACGTACTAATAAACTTTAACATATACTTAAATATCATCTTAAAAGACCAAATCATTTGATAATCATAAACAAATGCATGTAAATATACATTAAATTTTGCGCGCGGTGTACCTGTTTTTTATGCGTTTGGTGCCTTACCGAGAATTAATGACGTTTCGTTATTTTACAGCTATTAGAAATTTATAGGCAGCACAATATGTATTTTTGTATGTATATATGTTATGCTCTTCAAATATTGGAGGAAAGAAAAGAATATAAGAGCCACGTCATGACAAAACCAACATAATATGTGTTTGCGACCAGCATGGATCCTGATCAGACTGCGCGGATGCGCAGGCTGGTCTGGATCCATGCTGGTCGCAGACGCACTATGTTGGTTTTGTCGTGACGCGGCTCATATCTTTATGATGGTTTTTATATTGAATGTTTTATCTGGTAGTACTGAAACACACCGGTGATATTAAAAAGCTGTATACATAACAATCAGTGGCCTGTCCATCTTTATTAACAATCCACAAAATAAAAGGAATTGTGAAGTAGCGCTTATGTAAACAAACAACAACAACAACATCCCCCACCAAAAAAAAAACAAAACAAAAAAAACAACAAAAAAAACCATCGTTTTAGTCGGTCTTTTTCACTGTGTGTAAAAGGTCTGCCATTGAACAAAATTTTATACTTTATGTTCGAATAATTATTATTTCTGTGCGAGGCAATAATCTTTGTAAATCTGCATATGTCAATTATGGTGCCGTATTGTTAACTGCATATATTAAATTTTAACAATGAACTTAATTGAAATCATATTGTGACAAATTGCAGCTATTATGATTCTTTTTGTCCAAGGATAGATATATTTATTATTCTTGATATAAAGCTATTCTAAGTTTTAGGGGTTTTCCCCTCATGTATATATTTATATAACGCGTTTTAATTTATTTGAGTAAAATGACAGAAAATACATTCCTTTACAGTCAGGCCTGTTCCGCTTTTCTACATTCCTATACATTTTGTCACTTTTATGGTATTTTACTACTGGTTGTATAATAGTTTTTATATATTTATATAACGTACTTATTTTAGATGTCACGTGATCTGTCAAACACTCCTACTGTGTGTGTCATACTACATTATCGATTTATTAATTTATTTCATTATTTACTAAATTTCCTGTTCATTTGACATACTCTAATAAATTTACCTTCACACGTTTGTCCTTATCAGGCGAACGTTAAGGACGTACCTATTTCACGACAGTGATTTCATTCAAAAAAAGGACGTTATTTCAAAAGTTTCGCCGTTACCGTAAACTCCCCAACAATGTAGTTCAAAGTATCCCAGTTTAGTGACAACGCGACGCAAGTCAAATATTTGTGAATTTATATTTCGTTTTTTTTTTTAATAAAATCGAAATTTTCGATTAAAAGTATTTATATCGTGCAGCTGTCATGACAACCGTCCGATAACGCTTGAATGATAACTATTTTTGATATCTGTTTATTAACTAATAAGAAAGCTGGAGCAAACGAAAAAAAAGTCACACCTTTTATAATAAACTTGAGTCTCCTGTGCATATATTGATATAGTTAATTTAATTATACTTTTATGAAGTTTAAAAAAATTAAAGTCGTTTAATGCATCATTTAATGCATGTTGTGCATCATTTTCGAGTTCATTTCCTTCAAAAAACCTTGCTGGTACTTACCGGTACTGGCCTCAGTTGAACACCCACTTATTATAATATATAAATATATACTGTATATATGTATAAAAAGAAAACATTTTTGCTCACTTTTTCGTTATTTTTATTATACCGCGTAACAAACAAAACTGGTTATAAGTAAATTCAGATTGGTATATTTGTGTGGTCCGATTAAACAATGCAGTGCAATGTATTTCTGTCCAACTAAATTTTTATTCAATTAAAAAAGTGACGGAATTTCCGATGGCAGTTTCTTTGAGATTATGTATATATGTCCCTAAAATGACTCCATTTTTCTGATAAAACAAACTTTACGCGACAACTTGTAAGCGTATATATACACGGGCATACCTTCATAAGGTAAATAGGTCGATACATGTCATAGTCTTCTATTTATAAACGCTAACCGTGTGCTTCATACAAGATGGATACATACATTTTTCTTTTCGTGATTTTAGGAATTTTAAATGTCACAGAAGGTAAATTGACGATATACTTTTCTTACCTGTAATAACGAAGGCCATTATTAGATATTTCTAAATGTAAATCGGTGATATCGGTGACATAGAAAGCTTGATAAAGAAAAGTCACGTTGCGTATAATAATCCAAGATGGTTACTTATACAGATTAACAGTTTTATAATATAATCTTGTATTGATCGACCGGTCGGTGTGCATTTTGTAAATTTAATACTTCTTGTAAACAAATTAGTTTCCGCTTATATATCTCATTATAATACATAAAATTGATTATATAAATATAATTTATCTGTCCAGTCATATCGGGGGTACCAATCGCGTGGTTGTATAGTAAATACTATAAGGTCGATAAACTTGAAACTATTTGTGTGATATGTAACCATGTTTTTTCTTCGTTGTAAATAAAGTTTGTTCAAAATAGGTGCAGCCATCATTCACCGTGTTTTCAATAGATATCAATTATATAACAAGATGTTATTCAACATTTAAAACACTTGTTATTACTAATTTCTTTGTTTTGTTTTCACAGTGACTGACTTAATTTAGAGTATATTGTACATATTGTATATATTGTGTATATTGTATTTATGAAACTTTTCCTACAAAATGTACAAATACAGAGATTGGATTATTAACCAATACCCCCTTTTAATCACGATTAAAATTAGTCGCGCGACGAGATATTGTGCTATTTTCGTGTCTGGGCAATAATAATAATAATAATAATAATAATAATAATAAAGACTTTATTTAACGAGAGAACTCATATGAACAAACATATCAATCTTCCTTGAGGCCCTTAACAAGGAACAATATAAATTTAACATAAGCAGACTATTAAAATACATAAACATAAAAACATACAGGAGATTATCAATTTGTATACATCAATGTGTAATAATACCTCAAGTATAAGGTTTTAAAATGTTTCACAGATGTAGCAGACTTAATATAATCAGGGAGGCCGTTCCAAATACAAGATCCAGAATAAACAAAAGACTTACGAAATTGTTCAGTATTTGAATATCATAGAGTTAAATATAAGATATTGTTTATATATCTGTGGCAATATCTCGTAAATCCCAGAACGAAAATATCTGGCACGTCAATATATTTTGACTAGATTAAAATGACTAATATTTCAGTCATGAGTAATGTAAACTTAAAGGTAGATCTATTACGTAAAAACTAAATGACACAGTCGTATCTTATATCGTAAAATATCTCATAATAAATTATTTACAGAAAAAACCAATTCAATAAACGTGATGTTATTTTAACTAAAATGTGACCTCGGGTTATTATCAGGTCAAGTGCATTGTTTCGGATGTCAGTTACTCGACAGTTACCTGTCAGCTTAATTACTTACTGTGAATGCACCCGGATTACTAACAAATATAGTACTCTCGTATATTAATGTTAATAATGCCCCCCGTAAATGTCAAACCCCTTTTTTGAGGGACCTAGACATCGGACCCACGGGATTAGGAGATCAATGCAGTACCCGCCGGGCCTACACCATTCTTCGCCAGTGTACCATGGCGTCAATAGTATTTAAAAATCATGTACTTTTACATAAATTTAATGAACAAGTCCGCTTTAACACCCTCGTATCTCCGTACAAGCAAGTCAATTGATTTATAATTGTAATTTAGAATCTAAAATCATTTCAATTCAATTCAAGACAAGAAAAGCGTTGACATGATCAACCGGTTGACAGTACTAAGAGCTTGAAAGTCTTAACATAGTAATATATACTATATCTTTTATTTCTCTATTACTAAAGAGCAAGTAACAAACTAATATATCAACAAAAATTGTAATATAGATACATTTGAATAATAAGGGGTCGTAATATTCGCATGATCAGCAAAACGTAGAAAGAAATATTTAGAGATAAAAAGTATGATAATTTTACATTAACACCACAGTTGCTTAAATTACCTACGACACGATATAATGAAATTTGTTCTTAAACATACTTCAAGTGCATTGTAATTTATGAACAGCGACGTAATATTTCATAAAATACTGACAATATAGTACAAAATTTCTGATATAATAAATTTAGTTATGGTGTTATGCTCCTGCATAATTCCTGCTATAATAAGTTTAGTTTTTGTTTTCTGCTCCGGTATAATTTCTGCTATAATAAGTTTAGTTTTTGTTTTCTGCTCTGGTATAATTTCTGCTATAATAAGTTTAGTTATGGTTTTATGCTCATAGCGTTCATTTAAACAGTGCATGTTTTTAGTGAAGACGCTCAATAGCCCGAGTGATGTAATGATGCGCATCCGAACGACAAACAGTGATTTTATCAAGCGATAAAATCACCGATTTGGATATATTATTTCGATCACAGACTTTCGATTTTTGGAAAAATACGGGTCGTGTTAGATTAAGAATAAGTTGTCATCAAGGACGTCTCGGCAAGAGAACCATATTGAATGTAAGATTCTTTTAGCACATGAAATTATAAAGCCGGTAAATCCAGAAAAAAGACAGAATTACGGTTAAAGTATAGTTTGAATCACATTCTAGTTATTCAGATAATTTTAATGAGCTGATTCTGTTCGTGCCTTATTTTGTCTTATCGTCTGCTCATGAAATGACCGGAATTATGGGACGCTTCCTGTATTTAGGCTAGACACCTCTAAATTTGGGTTTAGGGAGACTCGTTGTGAAATACTAGTAATTGCGTACGGTTATATTATTTTAAAAACAGTCGATGCCACGTGATATTCCATGTAACAGAGCTACCCAGATGTAATATCCATCATAAGCTATTTACAAAAGTTAGGGTATTTCAAAGGAGAAGTTATACACAGTAAGTCTGAATCATATCCGTTTAGTAGGCGTGAATACACAATTTGTTGGTTGATATATTTTGTTTCATGCGTTATTTTTTTTTCTATGCTTGTGATTATATATGTCATATAATATGACCCTTGATTGGTGAAATAAATAAAATTATCTGGAATTATCAAGTGATTCTAAATTTAGAACTTCCATTGCATTTCGGGTTTGTAATCCTTATTAATTTCGAGGTATTTTGTTCAGGGTAAACCTGTTGTTTAAAATTGAAGTAAATATTTTAGCGAAAATCCTCTCGCCCAAACAGTCCGACATGTAGAATCTATATATTCCACTACTCGGTTTGTGTAGTATTCGGTAATAAATAGTATTTTCATTGATAAAGTCATATTCATCCGCGTAATTTGTGATTGTGCATTTATTGACAATTCTATAAGCCAACGCTATTGTTTAACTTTAAATGCGTTGTAATTTGTTGGATACTTGTAACAAATAAAATATTTCTTTCTTTTAAATCGCTAGTTTTAAGCTGTTTTGAGAACTACTTGTTGTTAGGTTTGTCGTAAACTTCTGTGTCAGAGATTGAATGTCCGCTTTGTATTTAGTTATTTTCGATCAGAAAATACAATAAAACAATATTAGAAATCTTCGACCATTCGGGAATTACTTTGCTTGAAAATTGATGCGCCTGTCTTTGACTATCTTTACGCAGTGATCTCCCCTGAATTTTTCGGCTTTAGTGTACATACAAAGGGGAAGTAACCGCTTCAAAAAAGTGGACTACTTTCGGCATTTGCAATTAACAACATTAGACTCTGAAATTTCGCTACCATTATTTGTTTGGTCTGACGACCCAAACAAATAAAAACGAAGAGCGCGATTAATTGACGGATAAGATCATTTCATTTGAATTTGCATTGCGAAATTCTCCAGTTCGCTATTCATTGTAACATATCGCGACATTTCATTTTTGATAATCAAACACCCTCATACCAATCGGAATGATCGGCTATTATGACCGACGAAATGCCCGAGAATTGCCCTTTTACAAAATCTGATTTCATTCCATAAGGGGCGTCGCGCGTCGGCGTTGACGCCAATAACATTATCAAGCGACATCATTTTAATAAACAGTGCAGAGATATAAATCTCACTACAAACAAATCCAATAACAGAATGTGAGCGGCAGAAATTCCTAATGACACCAAATTGACAGTAGATAAATATGTAAACATGAAAACAATAAAATCACATGTTCACATCTCATGTTTTTCTAAGAACATCTAAAGTTTCCCGTGAGCTTGTTAAACTTAAACTGAATGATGAATCACAGATATTTGTTTACAATATGTCATGGAATTATCACCTTAAAATGTAGATCAAGGACTACATCTCAAGATAATTAAATCTTAAAGGGACTTTACTGAGGTTTAAAAGCCTAAAATCATAACTTTTGAATTTCTTACATAAATGAGATGGGGCACTTTAAAGTGAAATATATGCAAAGATAGTTAAGAAATATACTTTGAACTAAATTGAAAATCGTATTTTCATGCCCTGTTTAGCCCGTTTTGAGTGAAAAGCGTTTAAACGCTTTTCAATTTGGGTCATTTTTTTACAATTTGAATAATTATTCTGGAAAAACGAAGTGCGCGATTGATCTGAAATTTTGCACAAAGATTAGTGGTCTAAACCTACATCAAATGGTACATTTATCTGGAAAAAATATTTTCAGTCCCATCATGTCAAAAAACCTCAGTGGAGCCCCTTTAAAGACAACTTGACCCCAACGGAGAACAAGAGCCATTTGGAAATATCTAGATCCGGGGCCGGGGGCATCTAGATCTGGTTGATTTTTGACTTGAGAACACCCGATGCGTTCTTGAAAGCACCAAAATTTAAGAGACAAATTTGCACTTAAGACATATTATTCTCAGAAATAATAATAATAATAATAATAATAATAATAATAATAATAATAATAATAACCCCCCTAAAAAAACACAGACACAAATAACTCAACAAAAAACAACATAAACAACAATAAAATAACATTTTCATCTTTAATTTGTGTTATCAAGCTTTGTCTGAACATGTTAAGAGTTAAACTTTAACTGAATGACAAATATTTGTTTACATTGACTACTGCCCGTTTCCTAGAAAGGGTGACAACCCAGATTAGTGGCAATGTCCAAATGTCGTATTTTATTGCATTCTTCGGTCATTATGCACACCTTCGGGCCATTTTCACATAATGGTGCGCAGCAACCAAGTATTAACCTATAAATAGAGAAGTTACATCAACTATATTCCAAGTTATAAATTTGATACTATTTTAACTATATGTTTCAGGTAAAAAAATGTTGCGGTGTATAGAGTGCGAGCACATTAACTGGAACAGGACATACAACTTTGAAGGTGTACAGAACATATATCAGCTTCTACAGAGCAAATATAATCCGGCATGTGCCCAGTTAAACCCACGTGATCAGTAAGTTACTGGATTTTTAAACAAATATCTTAAAAAGATCAATATAAACAACAACAACAGTAAACAAACACCAAAACACCCCCGAAAAAAATCTACAACAACCCCTACCATTTCTTTGATTTCTTCAAATTCTATCCAGGACCTTTTCGTGGTATTTTTAATACTATTCAAAATTCTATGGTATTATAAATGCATCAATCATGATTTTGATAAATCAATATCTAGGCTAAAACCAGCATAGCTATTTTGCGTGTTAGTTAACATCAACAAAAGTGCCCGTGTCCGTTACCCAAAATATTTTCTCTCGTGGACTGTAATAGAAAATGACCAGTCAACATTCAACATGCCTAATATTTACATTTTCAAATAAAGACATTTAATTAATCCTTCTCCTTGTTCACTCGACGATGTTTCATCAATTTCTAAAAAAATTACCCGCAAAATAATTGTTCACATTGAACATTCATGTTGAATATTTGAGTGTTTGAAAAATCAAGAAGCGCAGGGGTGGAAAATAAGGTATAGGCGACAACAATTCTTTATTCCGTGTAGGCTGCAACAGGTCTCGTATGTAAGTTAAAGGAATATAATAAAGAATTACCTGAAAAAACACGTTCGAAGCGAGGTGTTTAGGCCGCCATATTATCTGTACGCGTTACCATAAAAATCACGTGATCCCCTACCATGAAAGTGGTATAAATTTAGTCAACAATTCCTAGCATTAAATTACTATTTTGTGCCGAAACGATGTGATTGGTTATACATGTATATTAATGAAATAAGCAAGTGCTGTACATGTGTGGCAGCTGTAAATTCACTTAAGTGTTGTTCTATTTTTCTGGTCCTTTGGGATAATTGTAGTCTGGGTACCAGTCTGTCGATTTTTTATGTGCTTCTGTTCGGCAAATCGACAGTTAGATACATTATGATGAAAATTGAACACTTTATATTGTAATTGTTAAAAATGTTGATATCATCATTTTTGGGTATCATTACGAGTTAATCTATAATTACTATGATTAATATGAGTGTCAGTCTGATGAATGAATGAAAATATCGAACCTTATATACCTTATGATATATTTCAACAAACAGATTTTAATTTTTCTACAAATCTAAAATTATTTTCTTTGTTATTGTTAAATTAGAAGGCCGTACTGAAAATAAGTATACTTCATAATGTGTAAACTTGTATGCTACCTTCTATAAACAAAGATTTTTTAAAATATTATTATTATTATTATACACGGTGATATAGAAAACCGATATTTTACGACCCATACAATGCAAATTAGAACCTTTATTTTCAGGAATATGTATAATCAAAATTATCAGAATCAGCAAAATCAGCAAAATCAGCAACCACTTCCAAATCAGCCTGGCAATAATTTCTACCAGAATAGATACGATGTAAGGGAGACAATTTGCCCAGTTGATGCTGAAACAAATCGGTGTAATTATGTGTATGGGATAGCTACAGTCTATCTTCAAAGTTACAAAGCAACAAGTGAGTATAATGTAATTTACTTTACTACCATAATTATTTGAAATGGACTTGTCCATCTTTCAATCTGGACAAAAATATTATCATATTTTTGGAAGATTCCAAAATACGTACATACTGAATAGCTGGCAGTGCAGTCATGGTTGACTAATTGTCTGAACTGGTCGCATACGACTGACTTATGTTTGCACTGGTCACATACGACTTATGTCTGCACTGCTGGTCGCATACGATTTATGTCTGCACTGGTCGCATACGACTTATGTCTGCATTGGTCGCATACGACTTAGTCTGCACTGGTCGCATACGACTTATGTCTGCACTGGTCGCATACGACTTATGTCTGCACTGGTCGCATACGACTTATGTCTGAACTGGTCGCATACGACTGACTTATGTTTGCACTGGTTGCATACGACTTATGTCTGCACTGGTCGCATACGAGTTATGCCTGCACTGGTCGCATACGACTTATGTCTGCACTGGTCGCATACGACTTATTGTCTGCACTGGTGAAAATATTGTCTGCACTGGTCGAGTTATTGTCTGCACTGGTCGAGTTATTGTCTGCACTGGTGAAAATATTGTCTGCAATGGTCGAGTTATTGTCTGCACTGGTCGCATATGTTTAATATGTTAAATATTATGATATATCAATTAAATATGGCCGACAGAGTAGTTTGTTTTTCATAACTCTGCTCGAATGTTAAATAAAAACGGGTTTATTGCGTCAGAATTTTCTAAGATATGAAGCAAAAGTTAAATAAATGGACATATTTGTGCTTGGATAATGATTTGTTAGTAACTGGATTATTTTAAGTGGTTAAAATGGAGTATAATCACAACGTCTCTGTGACAACAAAGAACAGGTTTGAAATTTTACATGAGCGGGAAAACGGAACAATGCCAGAAAATCAAAATATGGATATAAGTAGACAAGATTTTGTTAACAGCTCAATTGACAATAAGCTAATTTACATGTTCGATGAATTGAGAAATATTAGACATGATCAAACAGTATGTAGTCAAAATATGATGAAATTTGAAAATCGCTCACGGGCGTCCATGAAACACTTGGCAAAGTAGTCAAAACAACAAACAGGCAATCTGACTTTTTGAAATCTCTTGCATATAGATCCATTGATATTGAAGCGAGATCCCGCAGAAATAACTTGATTTTCAGAGGGATTGCTGAGAACAAAGGCGAAAATTGCTTTGCAATTGTGCGTGACTTCCTTGATAATCACCTAGATATTGACCCAAAACAAATATATATCGCACGGGCTCACAGACTTGGTCAAAGATATCAAAGGCAGCAAATCCAAAGACGCCCGATTATCGTTAATTTTAGGGATTTCTGTGACACTGAACTTATTATGAGTCGTGCAAGAATGCTTAAAGGAAAACCGTTTTCAATTGATTATGATTTGCCGCGCGAAATCCAGGAAGCTCGATCTCGACTTTGGCCCAAATATAAGGCATTGAAAAACAGTGCACCTCAATCCAAAGTGCAGATAGTTTACCCAGCAAAACTTATTCAAGATGGAAAGCTGATTGAGGATGAATTGCCTGAATGGTCTAAATATATGCAACTTAGTAGGCTCTCAAGTTTAGATCATGTGATTTTTACCGACGGTACCAATCAGGAGCCAGTTAACATACATGCAGCCAGGGAAATGGAACATTCGCTAGTTAATGAAAATGTCAGTTACAAGTCGGGGGTACATGGGCCAGTTAGTAACAATTGCTATCAAAATAACTCACCTACTTATTATCAGTCTAAACTTATTCAAATAGGTATTAGAGGTACATTTTAAATATCATTAGATCTATGTATACTTCTGTTAAGTCAAGAGTTAAGTATAACAATGAAGTTAGCAATAGTTTTGAATGTACTTTGGGGGTTAGACAGGGTGAATGTTTATCACCATTTTTGTTTTCAATGTTTATAAATGACATCGAAGATACGTATGTTAAGAACGGCTTCGATGGTATAGAAGTTAACATGTTTAAAATGTTTTTGATACTATATGCAGATGACATTGTTATTTTTGCAAACAATCATAGGGACCTGCAATCAAGTTTAGATATGTTATACGTGTATTGTAATAAATGGAAATTGAGAGTTAACACAGCTAAAACAAAGGTTATGATATTTAAAAAAGGTGGTCGTTTACAAGAAAATTTAAT
Organism: Ruditapes philippinarum; assembly: GCF_026571515.1. Classification (NCBI taxonomy): domain Eukaryota; kingdom Metazoa; phylum Mollusca; class Bivalvia; order Venerida; family Veneridae; genus Ruditapes; species Ruditapes philippinarum. The sequence continues at coordinate 18,255 of NW_026855463.1, read as the reverse complement.
TTTTTATTTTAATGATAGCATAGTTGAAATTGTTAATAAATTTTCATATCTTGGAATTGTTTTAACTACAGATGGGTCTTTTATGGAAGCTCAAGATATTTTAGCGGGTCAAGCACTTAAGGCTATTTATAAGATGGATAAGTACTTATATAAATTTACTGATATATCTGTTAAACATAAAGTAGAATTATTTGATAAACTTATACTACCTATTTTAAATTATGGAAGTGAAATTTGGGGGTTTAATCAAGGCAAATCTGTCGAACGTATTCATATGCATTTCTGTAAACGTATATTGGGAGTTAAAAAGAATACACCGAATGATTTTATTTATGGGGAGTTGGGAAGAATGCCTCTGCAAAATATGCGATATTATAATATAATAAAGTTCTGGATCAAGTTGTTACTATCAGATGAAAACAAATATAGTAGAAAAATATATTTATTACTTAAACAAGATATCACAGATAATCCTTCCAGAAAAAATGGTGCTCATTTTTAAGAGATTTATTATGTATACTTGGTTTTCATGAAGTTTGGCTTTTCCAAACTATTGGTGACCCTAAATTGTTCTTAATAAACGTTAAGCAAAGACTTAAAGATCAGTTTTTACAAAATTGGTCTGGTAGATTAAATGACTCTAGCAGAGCAATCTTATACAGGTATATATCAAACCATAGATTTCAACCATATCTTAATTATTTAAGTGTAAGAAAATTTCGTGTATGTATGTCTCGCCTGCGAGTTTGCTCGCATAGGCTTTTTATTGAAACAGGTCGGTGGACTAGACCTGTAAGTACACCTATAAGTGAAAGGAAATGTATTTTTTGTGACAAGTTAGAAGATGAATATCATTTTGTTCTGGAATGTACTTTATACAGTGATTTAAGGAAACTTTTTATATCAAATTATTATGTCAATCGCCCAAATATGCAAAAATTTATTGAATTAATGAATTCAGAAAATAGACAAATTATGAAAAATCTAAGTATGTACATTGAAAAAGCTTTTGCATTAAGAGCAAGTGAGTTATATATTAATAATAATATGTTATTATAATTATAAGCCATATTTAAAATTATTTTATTTGTAAGTACATGTTATATGGTACTTATTCTTATCCTAGTATAATAGTCATGCATATGGTTATATATAGGTATTTCTTACTAAAAGAATAAAAATGTATCCACGTGTCACATTTTGTTACTTTCGTTTCGAACTAAATGTGACCAATGTGGAAAATAGTATGACTTTTTGTCATTATGTACAGAATACACCCATAAACAGTTTCAATATGAACTACGCAAACAACTGAGGTATATCGAATGAATAAAACACAGTTGTTTCCCTTATCTTCGACAATCAAATTAATCCGATTTTAAAATTTATTACACCAATGAAAGCTTTGGATCTTAGCTTCATCACAGTATATACTTTAACATATTTTTGGCACAATTAACTAAAACCTACCGTATGTCAGATCATTTTACATACGATTTATACAGTGAGATATACAACCGGTTATCTACTGTGGTCTGCTATTTTGGAAAGTGCTTGTAGGTGTATTTCGAATCCGTGAGAAAATAATTGTTGTACCCTTGTTTGTTTACTTAAAATATTTATAAATTTGATACTTGTACTTGCGATGCATGTACCTTGTCGCCATATTTGTATATATGTATATGTTTTACCACATGGGTCTAAGACCTTCTGGATGAATTATGAATAAACTTGTAAACTTGTATGTTGTCGCCAATATGATAAGAGTTTTACTATTATTCTAGGACTGTTATCTACACAAAGAATTTTTTCATGTTATAACCCATGTTTCTGTTTCTGTTCTGTTATACTTCTCTTTATAATATTTTTTTTTTACTTTAAAAGCTAAATATTAGGAGAAACAATCTACTTAACTCACGAATTCTTATGAAAATCTTTTGGATTTGTGTTACTTCCTTTTGTAGAAAGAAGCATGCTTTCCATTTTCGCGATTTTTTTTTTACTTGCATGACCATGTCCTAGTGATGGAAAACTATTTTCTATAGGGCTAGGCTAAAATGTTTTAGGTCATGGTCGTCGATATTTAAAAGATCTTATAGCATTAATCAATAAATTCAATACTTGTGTAATTGTTTATTTGTGTATATTTTTTTCAGTGACCCTTGAGATGCATGTCAGGAATTGTATTGACGCAATTGATGTTAAAGATGTATGTTACCGCAGAGACACGAATTACGGGTACTTTGAGGTTAAACACTTCTTTCAGGACAGGCTACAGTTTTTGGGAAGCGTTTCTGTTCAACGTTTTATTGGCGATCAGTGTTACTGTAACAGTGATTTGTGTTATCCAAATATCAGCTCCAGTCCCAGTTTGGTTGCCTCAGCTTCGAGCCTCGTTTTGGCAGTTCTTACCTTTATTTTATTTAAATGAATTCCACTTTGACTGATCTACGTTCCAATTTCCCAATCTTTAATGACTAAATATGAATAGGCTTATCGCCTTTAAAGGTAGACTAGATTGTATGTGTGTATGTATGTATGTTTGTTGTTATATAATGTAAGTAAAAGTAGACTTGATCGCCTATCATCGTAAAATTCCGTTTTATATTCGGAATAAGTGAATTTAGTTCTGAATTGTATTATTATATAAAACAAGTCATATTATTTCGATGAAAAACACGATTTTTTACTATTTGTGACGGAATACACGTCACTTTGACGGATGTTACTCGACATATTCCGAAGTCTTTTAATAAATAATATTATAATTACCCTTACCAAAGAACTGGGTACGTGTATTTACTTTCATAATGCAAGGTTATATCTCTCTAAGAATACCATTTTTTAACAACATATGTAAAACGTTTTTGAATTTTTTATATATTTTAAAATGCTATTAGGTTTTTAAGTTTTTTTTGCAGGTGCATTTGTGTATTCATTTTGTACATTTAGTAAATTGTGGCAGGTGATTTACGGTATTCCATTTGTAAAATAAGTATTTTGTTGCAAGTGATTTTGCAGTATTCCTTTCGATATATAAGTAAGTTGTCACTTTTCGTTTCTCGGGATGAGTAAATAAATGCTCGTAAAATTCGGAATTCCTCCTAAAATAAGTAAATTGTCGCAGGTGCAATTGTAGCATATATAACGTTAAATTTCATTTTTTGTTTAGACATTATAAGATTTTTTACTTCACTTTTACAATGTATTATGCTTTGAAAATTGTAAAACGATATTATACAGTTGTTATTATTATCATGTTTATCAGAACAAAAGTATTTTATCGTATATGCACAATAGGTATTTTAACGTATACATTCACTAGGTATCTTATCGTATATGTTAAATATGTATCTTATCGTATATGTACAATAAGTATCTTATTATGTACAAAAGTATTTTACCGTATTGTACAATAAGTATGTAATTGTTTATGTACAGAGTGTTATTGTGTATATGTACTTTTGTACATAGTGTCATCGCATATATATATATGTACATAGTGCATTATCAGCATTTATCATTGTGCCATGTGAATTAACTGAGTACACAAGTGTTAGTTATTTATAGTCTGATTTATATGAATGAAGAATGAATACACTCAAAATTGTTTTTTGAATACGCTGATTGCGAAGCATTGAAAACTTAAATTACACAAAATAATGAGGAATGAGCATTTTGTTTTAATCTGTTTTTTTAACAAGTATGTATATTTGGAATTTAAATCCACATAAAGATCCATAAGTAAAAAAATAAAGCAAAAACACACACAAGTAGTACATGACAATTTGAATGTGTATATGAATATGTGAACTCTTTGTCATGTTTTAAGATATAGATTTTGTTTTATCATTTTAGAAAATATGTACTTATTATACATTTGATATTTGTATACAAGTACTGATGTACAAAATGATTTTTTTGTCTTACTTTTGTCTTACTTTTGTCTTATCAATACAGTATATTAGAAAATGTGTACTTTTTATCATGTCATTACATTGATTTCTGTTGATAAAGTGCATGCCTGATAAACCTAGCTTTATCAGTCACCCCAAGCTTTATCAGACACCTCATCAAAATATGCAAAATTTGCGAAATGAAATAAAAAGAATGGAATATATTTTCCTGCTACTGGGTTGGAAATATTTAACTGATAAACTTTGAATCAAATAGAAATTTTGAATATGAACGCGTCACTTACAATTAACTAAAAACATTCGGGACTATTTCTTTTTGATTTGGCATTTCACATATTATTGCGCGCCGTCTGAACACGAGAGGTTCTGGATAGGGTTTTGCTTCAATTAAAATAAAAGAAATCAAACAACAATTGAAATTGAAAACATGATAAATAGAATACCAAACAAGTGTCTAATATTATAAAATTTATCAGGCTCGGCACGAAAAAAAATGAAGAGCTCGGCACAGCCTCGCCCTTCATTTTTTTTCTTAGCCTTGCCTGATAAATTTTATAATATCAGACACTAGCATGGTATTCTCTATTTATACGTTTGATTGTACTAAAATGAATTTTATGTCTAACAGAAAAACTGCTTCTAAGTAACATATGATATTGATATGTTTTTTTATGTTTTAATGATCACCATTTTTAAACATTTTAGGTTGAAAAAAAGATATGATATAATTTTAACAATCTGGCCAATATTTAAGATTTTAATGTCTTGATCTCATTGACTTTTTTAAATCAGTTAACATATTGTATAGATGAGAGCACTTTTTTATATCATAGTGAGAAAAAAAGCAAAGTAATATTGTAGGCTGCTTTGAGCGTTGTCTGCTCTGAGCATCGTCAGCTCTTAGCGTCGTCTGCTTTGAGCGTCGTTTGCTCTGAGCGTCGCCTGGATTAAGCGTCATCTACTTTGAACGTCGTCTGCTTTAAGCGTCGTGTGCTTTAAGCGTCGTCTGCTTTAAGCGCCGTTTAGTTTGAGCGTCGTCTGCTTTAAGGGTCGTCTGCTTTGAGCGTCGTCTGCTCTTAGCGTCTTCTGCTTGAGCGTCGTCTGCTTTGAGCATCTTTGTCACAAAATATTCTGAAATGCTCCATCAGCCATTGTTCAGCAGAATCTAAATAATAAGCTTTATAAATGCTTTTTTTAAAAGATTGAAAAAAGGTTAAACTTGGTGACACTTGATGTAAGTAAATGATGTACTTGAACACCAACTGAACGTAATTGAGCCGCGCCAAAACCAACATTGTGCGTTTGCGACCAGCATGGATCCAGACCAGCCTGCGCAAATCAGGATCCATGCTGGTCGCAAACGCACTATGTTGTTTTTGTCATGGCGCGGCTCAATTATTATATCATTTTAATATAACTGAATTGTTTTGGCATATCTAGATTTATATATTTTGTTATATATTGTGCATTCTTTTAGCTAGTCTATTTTCATTTTTATGCTTTATATGCCTTTATTATCTTTATTTTATGCCTTTATAAAGGGCCCAATTACACGCACATCATGAATTGAATTTTTTTTTATTAAGAATCTTTTTATTGTTTTTATCTTAAATGTCCTGTATTGCATATTTGTTTTACTAAATACCTGTTGTACTAATTATCTGCTAATATTTGTTGATTTCGAGTTCAAAGTATATTTGAGTGAACTTGTATGTACATGTATTTGAAAGATTGCCGGAATTCAGTATGCTATTAACCGGCCATAACGGATAATTGGTAGGGTGTTTTGCTTGGCGCCAACTTTTCGTCTATATCGTCCGGTAGAACGGTTATCTGAGGTAGAGTGAATCCTTTGAACAATATAATAACCGAAACGTTATTTACAACGGTAAGAATATCAACGTTTTCAATTTTTGCCTTCATTTGATTACTTATTTCCCGCTAGACAAAAAATAACTACTTCCGGGAATGACTTCCGGTTACAACTCATTTTTTTCCGATAAAAGATCTTGCTCTACTAAAAGATTTTCTTAAAACTTACATTTATGTAAATTTTGTCATGATGCCTGACTTCAGACAAACACATGCAAATAAATCGGACAGGACTTTAGTATATTTAGTTTGTTTTGATTTCCTTTTTAGATCTTATTTCATTTTTAAGGTATGAGTCATTATAAAGTTTGTATTAAAGAAGTTAATTGAAGGTTAATTGAAGGGTACAGCTAGTTCTGAGAAATTAAGGAACATTTTACATCATTACTGAATGTTTTCTGTTTTAGGATCATTTTAAAGACTACACAATAAATTCGAAAAAAGTTCCCCACCGTGTATTACCCGCACTATTGGATGCAGGATAGATATCATTTGTGCAAACTATCAATGTATATTCTGACACCACTGACAGCATTGACTTAAAAATTAAAAAATAAACAACTGAAAAACAACAACAACAACAACATGTTGTGAAGTATCAGCTAATATTATCATAAACAAAAACCTTACCTTCTTACGAAAACTGATTACGAATTAAGATTAATGTGTAATGTCGCCGTACACAATATGTAATGTGCTTCTTGTATATAGTTCTATCTTTATTCTAAATTTGCATGATTTAAATGATGACATTTGTAAAGTGTCGGAGAAAAAAAAGTGACAAATTTTTATTTCATGCAAATTTTTTGCATTGTTATACATATCTAATCATGTAATTTCCACGTCAATTTGTTGTATTTTTATTGTATCATTTTTGTATCTTTTTTGTTATTTTTTATTATAAAAGTTTCTGATCAATTTAAATGTGTAATCTATAAACAGCAATATATGTTTTGTTTTTTATTGGTATATATTTTGTAATTTGTGAAACAGCACTGTTTGTTTCGAGTGTATTTTAGATTTATGCATGACTGTATATACCTTTTCAGGGACATAGAATCAAATTAAGTCGTTCATAAGATAGATGTTTTTATTTAATAAAATTGAATACAGTCTAAACATCTTTTATTGACTGTAAGATAGTATCTTGAAATTGCAATTAAAACAGTGTAAGCGATGTTATAAGTTGAAAATGGTAAGCAACAGTAACGTATTTATGTATACAAACTTTTATTGAAAAAAGTCAAATAGATTATACTGATAATTTGATATGACGAGTAATTAATGTAATATAGCGTAGTGATAATGAGATTGATAATTATGATTAGTCAATGTATACAATATGATATGTAAATTATATATTTCGTCCATACATTAAAACATGCTCTAAAGTTACATAATTATGTTCTTGTTAGTGCCGTGGAGTTTTTATGCCCCCACAATGTGGGAGCATATAGCGTTGCACTTGTCCGTCCGTCCGTCCGTCAGTCAGTCCGTCCGTCCGTACGTCCCGAAATCTTGTGAAAGCAACTCCTCTTAAACCGGATGGCAGATTTTGCTTAAACTTACAGGGATGAACAACCTTAATGTGTAGATGGTAGTAAAGGAAGGAATTTTCACTGCGAGCAAATTTTACAGAATTATGGCCCTTTGTTGATTTTTTCACTAGATACTATGTAGAAATTTTGTGAACGCAACTCCTCTTAAACCGGATGGCAGATTTTGCTTAAACTTCCAGGGATGAACAACCTTAATGTGTAGATGGTAGTAAAGAAAGGAATTTTTGCTGCTACCAAATTTTACAGAATTATGGCCCTTTGTTGATTTTTTCACTATATACTATGTAGAAATTTTTTGAATGCAACTCCTCTTAAACCGGATGGCAGATTTTGCTTAAACTTCCAGGGATGAACAACATTAATGTGTAGATGGCAGTAAAGGAAGCAATTTTTGCTGCAACCAAATTTAACAGAATTATTGCCCTTTGTTGATTTTATCATTATATACTATGTAGAAATTTTGTGAACGCAACTCCTCTTAAACCGGAAGGCAGATTTTGCTTAAACTGCCAGGGATTAACAACCTTAATGTGTAGATGGTAGTAAAGGAAGGAATTTTTGCTGCCACCAAATTTAACAGAATTATGGCCCTTTGTTGATTTTTAGTTTTCATCTTGTAGCACATGTAGTCCAAAAAATATTTGACCTAGAGTCATAAGATTGACAGAACAGTGGCGTGTGGGGGCATCCGTGTCCTATGGACACATTTCTAGTTGGTATTGGCAGTGGGTGTGAAATCGGAACTGGAAGTTTCAACATGAGTGACCGTAATTAAAGTTGCAGACTAGAATGTTAGAGTTAAATATTATACAATTATTGACTAGTGAGCCATTGAATATGATGTGATATTCACCGGCAGATGACATATTGACCGAGGCGATAGCCGAGGTCAATATGACTTTCTGCCGGTGAATATCACATCATATTCAATGGCTCACTAGTCAATAATTGTTTTATTATATGAATAGGCTAAGAAATAAAAAAAATCACAAAAACTACAACCTTATATACATGTACAAATTTTACCTCGTTGAAGCGCGGGAAAAAAGACGCACGTGTTAGGCGTGCAACGACTTCGCGAACGCTGCGTTAAGTTTATACTCATCATTGCGGTGTAGCCTTTAAGTAAAATGGTAAAGCATTGATATTTTAATCGAGAAATATGCCATAAAAAACAAAAAGCAACAATTATTGTTAAGTATTTAACAGTCTACGGTGTATGATCATTGAATATGAGTCTCAATCTATTTTTAGACTGGGAAAATCCAATTCAGCCAGTGAATATGATACTACACCCAGTAAATATGATTTTATAAAAAGTTCTGTTGACTACTGTTTGGACCAATGAGATTGCAGCTATATTTAGATCATATAATAATCCAAATTATATACACGTACATCCATTTTTATTATAGCAACTTACAACTAAAGTTTATGAGAGAATTTTCATCACCCATAGTCATCCCCCACTACCTTTTCCGTTAGCTTATTTTCGCAATCACGAGTCCCAAATCCTTGATGATGTATTCGTTACCTTTGACGATAGGGTTCACATTATTCCACATGCCACTCGTTCTCATTACACTCGTCATTAACTTTGTCCTAATGTAATTCGTTCTTAAACGCTGTTCTTATAGCACTTATTCTAAAATTCTGTTTTTATGTCCCTTAATTCTTAAACTCTAATATCACTCCTGCTTAAATTCTGTTTTAATGTTAATCGTTCTCTAACTCTAAAGTGAATTGTCCTCAAACCCTTTTATGTCATTCATTCTTGAAATCTCTTTTAATAACGTGCGTCCTAATATTCCGCCCTAACGTCATTTGTCCATGATGATTCTCGTACTAAATCCTTAGAGACATTGTTCTATTGGTAGTTGTCCTAAAACTGTTGTATACGTAGATAAATAATCATATACTTATTATTGTGCTGTTTATTATCCAGACAACATTAGGTACGCATTTGACTAAATTCCTGTTCAACTATAAAATATCACACTATAAAAGAAAACATAACTTTAACATTGGTTATGTTATGTATGGTTTTACGACACACCAACACAATTTAGGTCATATGGCACCGAAACATGAAAGATGGCTTTGGCTAACCCCGGGTGTTACAAACGGGTCAATATCACCTAACCTGCTTGAGCTAAGAAATGCATAGACTTCAGTCATTCGAACCCATTGAGTAACCTCTTACAATAATCACGCAGGGATGAACGGTGGCTTTAATTATGATGCACCAACCATTTGAGGCCAGGCAAGCTCTCAGCTACAAGGGGGTAGCATTAACATTAATATGTAAGTTCGCATTTATACACATACACTTCTACAGTCGTGTGTTTCATATAGTTCATCAATGTAAGAAAGAAATGTACCAATTTATTCTAAGGAAAGTGAATTAACTATGAAAATTTGACCCCATAAGAACAGATGAATTATAATTGAAGAAAATAGTACAACATGTATATGCAGGAACGTTTTGTCACTAAATAAAAATGATTTAGTGTCACCCTACCAATGATTTTTACAACATAAATTCCTTCTATTGTTCTACTTTACAATGATAAATGAATACTAATTGTCTGTTGAGCAAAGATTACGGTTATTCATAAATCACAAAATGCCTTTTTAATGGTTATTTATGTCGGAAGAGCTATTTTTTTTATAAATTCGATGCCGAGATGATTATTGGAAAGCGGCAAGGTGTTCTGAATGTTGTACGAGTTAACGGGAGTTTATTTGAATGGAAATGTAAAGCAGATGTTTCTATTCTTGTATATATAATATCGACCAACCTATGTACGATATTTATTATATTATGCAAGTACATGCATTATTTATTTTCAGATTTTTTTGAGGTCACTTTTTCTATACTTTTTAAACAGACATATATAAATGATTTGTTTTTTCTTGTGGGTTTTACTATTCTCGGGAAATTTTTTAAAAAATTATTCAAGGGTAAAAAAAATATTTCTATATTATTGCGTATAATTCTACTATGCGTTATGATTGCAGATTTCTTAAAATGTTTACAATATTCTATAATGGTAATGTTGTCACAGTTTATACCTTATACAGCAGCTGAATGTTTTATCCTTTTTTCATTTGTTATTTTCTATTCTACATGTAAATATCTTTTCAAGATTAAATTGGTAAATGAATTATCTAATCCACCACAGTTCTACCCAGACTTTTATAGAGAGGCATATTCCCGAATTTTTGTGTCGCCTCTACGGAGTAGTGGCGACATATAGGGATCACTTCTCCGTCGTCTGTCTGTCCGTCTGTCTGTCCGTCTGTCCATCACAAAACTTGTCCGGACTACTCCTCATAAACTACTGGTGCAATTTCATCCAAACTTTTACAGGAATGATCAGTACCAAGTCTAGTTGTGCATATTGTCAGCATTTTTCGGTTCAATGATTTTTGGCCAGAGTTAATGGCCCTTTTAATAATTTTTAATTTTAAAGTTTTGTCCGGACTACTTCCTCTTATACCACTAAAAGCAATTTTCAATGAAACTTTACATGGTTTGATCTGTAGCTCAAGTCCTTGCGCATATTGCAAGGGTTTTTCTGGTTGAATGATTTTTTGGCCGAGTTATGGCCCTTTGATAAAAAAGGTGTATTTTTCTGTGTGCTGCCAGATACACAAAACCTTGTCCGGACTACTCCTCATAAACTACTAGTTGCCAATTTCATCTAAACTTTACAGGAAATTGATCAGTACCAAGGGTAGTTGTGCATATTATCAGCATTTTCCGGGTTCAATGGATTTTTGTCAGAGTTATGGCCCTTTAAATAATTTTTATTTTTAAAGTTTGTCCGGACTACTTCTCTTATACCACTGAAGGCAATTTTCAATGAAACTTTACAGGATTGATCTGTTAGCTCAAGTCCTTGCGCATATTGCACGGGTTTTCCAGTTGAAGGATTTTTGGCCGAGTTACGGTCCTTTGATAAAAAGGTGTTTTTTCTGTATGTTGCCAGATACGCAAAAGCTTGTCCGGACTACTCCTCATAAACTACTGGTGCAATTTTATCCAAACTTTACAGGAATGATAAGTACCAAGTCTAGTTGTGCACTGTCCGTCTGTCTGTCCGTCTGTCACAAACTTTGTCCCAACATGAAATTGGCCATCATGAGGCGACACATGTGATTACTGATCGCTCTTGTTTGATACAGCTTTGAATTTAATGCAAATAGGTTAACTGAAACCATTTAATAAAAGCTTTTGTAATAAGTATAAATTTTAAAAGCTCATAAAAATTTGCTTATGACACTGCTGGAACCAAAATTAATTAGCCTTTGTCAGAATAGAGCCAGGCAAGCCTAAACATCCTTGTCAGTATAGAGTCAGGTCACCGTGCACATCCTTGTCAGTATAGAGCCAGGCCAGCCTGCACACCCTTGTCAGTATTGAGCCAGACCAGCCTGAACATCCTTGTCAGTATAGAGCCAGGCCACCCTGCACACCATTGTCCAGTAAAAGAGCCAGGCCAGCTGCACATCCTTATTAGTATAGAGGCAAGACCAGGGCCTTGAACATCCTTGTCAGTATTAGAGTCAGGCCACCCTGCACAACTATTGTCAGTTAAAGAGCCAGGCCAGCTGCACACCGTTGTAAGTATAGAGCCAGGCAAAACCTGCACACCTTTGTCAGTATAGAGCCATGCCAGCTGCACACCCTTGTCAGTATAGAGCCAGGCCACCTGTACATCTTTGTCAGTATAGAAGCCATGGTCAGCTGCACATCCTTATTAGTATAGAGCCAGACCAGCCTGCACACCCTTTGTCAGTATAGAGCCAGGCCACCCGTACATCTTTTGTCCAGTATAGAGCCAGGCCACCTGTACATCTCTGTCAGTATTAGAGCCCATTGCCAGCTGCACATCCTTTTCAGTATTAGAGCCAGGCCACCCTGCACACAAATGTCAGTAAAGAGCCAGGCCAGCTGCACACCCTTGTCAGTATAGAGCCAGGTCACCCTGCACCACCATTGTCAGTAAAGAGCCATGCCAGCTGCACATCCTTTGTCAGTATAGAGCCATGCCACCCTGCACACCATTGTCAGTAAAAGAGCCAGGCCAGCTGCCACACCCTTGTCAGTTATAGAGTCATTGCCACCTGCACACAATTGTCAGTTAAAAGAGCAATGTCAGTTGCACATCCTTGTCAGTATAGAGCCAGACCACCCTGCACACCATTGTCAGTAAAGAGCAAGGCCACCCTGCACACCCTTGTCAGTATAGAGCCAGGCAAGCTGCACATCCTTATTAGAATAGAGCACGACCAGCCTGAACATCCTTGTCAGTATAGAGCCAGGTTAGCTGTACATCCTTGTCAGTATAGAGCCAGGCCAGCTGCACATCCTCGTCAATATAGTCAGACCACAATGCACATTCTTGTCAGTATAGAGCCAGGCCACCTTGTCGGTATAGAGCCAGGCCACCCTGCACACCCTTGTCAGTATAGAGCCAGGCCACCTGTACATCTCTGTCAGTATAGAGCCATGCCAGCTGCACATTTCCTTTTCAGTATAGAGCCAGGCCACCCTGCACAACAAATGTCAGTAAAGAGCCAGGCCAGCTGCACATCCCTTGTCAGTATAGAGCCAGACCAACCCTGCAAACACCATTGTCAGTAGTTAAAGAGAAGGCCAAGCTGCACACCATTTCAAGGTATTAAAGGCCTCTAGCTGTAGAAGAGCATCTTTTGTCAGTATAGAGCCAGCCACCCTTGCACAACCCGTCAGTATGGAGCCAGGTGGTCTACAAATCCTTGTATAAAAGAAGCCAAATCTCCTAAGGTGCCACTCCCATTATTTAGAATAAGCAACCGACCGCCTACAAATTCATTCCCTTGTCCCGGCAGTGCTTTCCAATATTACTGGCTCCTTGAATTAGACCAGGCCCGCTGGCTCATCCCCTAATTTCCAAACCCAATTTACTTTTTTTCATAAAGGCACCTTTGGGTTGGGGCCAGGCCCCCCCGCAACCCTTTAATTAGGGGGCCCCGCCCCCATAACCCCTTTCAATTGAACCCCCAAATGAAATTTTCAATAAAACCCCCTAAATTTTGACCGGGCCCCCCTTAATTCAATTATGGCCACCAATTGGTCATTTGTTTTTAATAAAGGCCCACCCGAAATTTTTATTTAAGCCAGGCCACTTGGGAAATCCCTTTTTTAAACCTTTTCAATCTTATAATTTTTGTAAAAATTAAAATTGTTGAAAATGGATTTTTAAGGGCCCTTTAATTTATTATTCCTTTTTAAAAAATTTATTAAAAAATTAAAAAACTAGGGAAAACCAAAAAAAAAAACCACCCCAACCAATTAAAAATTTTTATTTAAAACTACATTTAATTAATTACCAAAAATGAAAATGCCGAAAAAACCCCTGAAAACCAAAAAAAAAAGAAAAAAAACTACTTTCCTAAAAAAAAAATAAGCAAAAACCAAAAAAACCCCAAAATACAAATTAAAAAAAAATAACACAATTTTTATATTGTTTTCTTTAAAACAAAATTAATTTCCTTTTTAAAAAGACCTTAAAATTCCTTATTTTTTATTTTTTTTAAAATTTCGAAGTTTTTAAAGGTCCCCTTTCTTTTTGGGTTAAAAACCTTTATAGGGGGTGGGGCTATAATTGTTAGGGGCCGCGGGGGTTAAAACCCAAACCAAGACCACCACTCGCCCGCGGGCTTTTAAATCTTAAGGGTGAAAGGCCAGATAACCCCCCCACAGGCAAAGGGTCAAGTATTAAAAACCCAAATAAATTTTTTTGCTACAATCTGGAGGTTTTTGGTTTTGAAAAAAGGCCGTTTTTTTTCCGTTTTGGCGGAAACTGACCCCACAGTATTTTTCGTTCCTTTTCCCCCTGAACCAAAAACCCCCCCCGGGAAGATTTAGCAGAAAAAAATTTTCCCCCCTGGCCCTTTCCCAAATGCATATTCTTTTGCTTTTGTTTTTTTCCGGGGGCCGGCCCCTTTAAAAAAACCTTTTTTTAAAACCCGCCCCCCCACACCCAATCGCCTAAACCGGCTCCCGGATTATATAAAAAACAAGCGTTTAATATAGGGGCCTTTTAACCAGTAATTAAAATGTTTAAAAATTTTTATTTTAACATAATTTTTTACATCAATCATTTCATTGTAATTATTCAAAACAATATCTGCAGGTAAAAGTGAGAAAGAGCAAGCAGCAGGCAGCAGCAGCCAACAACAACAACAACAACAGTACGCATGTACATATCTTCCCAACCATTTCAAGAAAACCAGTAGTTATATTATTTTTTTTATAAAATGTTAACAATATTAAAAAAACAACAAACAACCCCCCCCCAAAAAAAAAAAAAAAAAAAAAAAAAAACAAAAAAAAAAAACAAAAAAAAAAACAATAAAAAAACCTTGAAGTACTGTTAGATGGAACCCGAAATATGCAGCTTTTTTAAAGTCTTACAGTACTGTTAGTTCGAAACCTTAAAAAATAGAATATATCAATACCTAGTCGAACTCTTATCTGAGAATTTAAAAGAACGCTTCCATAAAAAAGATATATATATTCTATGCATCTTAAAACACCTTTTTAAAATCTACATATCTCTTAAGAACGCGGAACTCTATAAAGATGCAAGTATTACCTAGCTCCCTGGCTGCCATTTTGAGGATCATTTCCAATATATCATATACAGATAAGATTAAAATCACCTTTATGAAAACTGATAATCAATCTTTTACATACTGATGCTGAGCTAATATTTTCCTTCATACTTACAAAGAAGTTTTTAATTCACACAAATCAACAATTTATATTATTTTTGTTTCATATTTTGCCAATAAATCATTGTAGAATAATTACGAAAAACTAGAACTCCGCGAGTCGGATGTGACGCCTTGTGAACAATATAGTTTAGGAGAAATGGCCAGGACAAAAATGAAATATGAAAATTAACAAAGGACAATAACTCAAAACATAAGAAATGCAGAATACCAGTTCTTGAGCACTGCATTTCTTTTTAATGAGATCTATCATCCTATGAAGTTTCTTGTCCATAGCATTTATACTTTAGGAGAAAAATAATGTATGAAAATTAACAAAGAGCAATAACTCAAATAATAAGAAATGCAGAGTACCGGTTCTTCTGCATTGCACTTCTTCTTTATGAGATCTATCATCCTATGAAGTTTAAAGTCCATAGCTTTTATACATTAGGAGAAATGGCCCGGACAAAAATAAAGTATGAAAATTAACAAAGGTCAATAACTCAAAAATTAAGAAGTGCAGAGTATCGGTTCTTGAACATTGCACTTCGGGTCATTATAAGAAGCATGCATACCAAGTTTGAAGTCAATCCGACTTATAATGTCTGACTTATGCTCCGGACAAGCTTAAGGGGACGCCGACAACGACGCCGACGACGACGCCGACAACGACACCGCCGACAAAGGTAACCCCTTTTTCAAGGCGACACAAAAAATGGCTGCCACTTTTGGCAAAGGAGGTACATATTGTAAAAATGAGGAACTATCATTAAAACAGAACACATGTTTGTTTACACTTTTTACGAATGATAATTTACCTTCATGAAGTTACGATTACAACTTCACGAATTCATGAATTCAACTTTATGAGTTCACTTAGTCTATTTTAATTTCACAAGTGCATGATTTCATCTTTACGAGTTCACGATTCACTTCATGGAGTCACGAGTTCTACTTTACAATTTCACGTGCACGACAATTCGTGGAGTCAAAATCACAAATTCAGCAAGTTGAAATTCTGTCTTTACGTAGATGAATTCGTGATTTCCCGAAGTTGGAAACGTGAAGTTCAAAACGTGAATATTCATGAATTTTAAGTAGAAAGCGTGAAATTGTGAAGTTGAAATCGTGAAGCTGAAATCGTGAATTCATGACTAAATTCAAATGAAACGCTGTATGTTGATATCACAAATTCATAAGGTTTAAATCATGAATTCGTGAAGTTGAATTGATGAATAATTATTCTGGAAGTTAAAATGTCCTAAATGGATTTCATTTCTTTTTCAGTAAAGTTAAACATGCACTGGAGAAGTTGTTTAAACAAGTTGACT
Organism: Ruditapes philippinarum; assembly: GCF_026571515.1. Lineage (NCBI taxonomy): Eukaryota > Metazoa > Mollusca > Bivalvia > Venerida > Veneridae > Ruditapes > Ruditapes philippinarum. Next base: position 1,806 of record NW_026855463.1, on the reverse strand, counting down.
GCGATTACTGACGGTTGTTATGAACGCGACACTAACAACGGCTACAAGGATATTACTGCAATTATACACCGGAAGTTGCAGTTTCTAGGTGACGGGGTCGTTGAGGTCAAACGCTTTAAAGGTTATCAATGTTACTGTTCCAGTAATTTTTGTTACCCGACTCGACATTCATCATCAGACAAATCTGCTATAAGTTTAAGCCTTTTAATTGTTTTAAATGGATATTTTATTATAAAGTAGACATTACTAATGTTGCATAACAACAAAATACAGGTGTTGTCATCTTTATTTTCTTCCAGTTATAAATTCTACTCTTTATACAGCTTTTACTGCATGGATAACCTCAATCGGGTGCAACGGGAATGCCTGTATAGCGTTTGTAACGTTACAGTTTCGTTTCAACAATTTTATTTTAAATTATATAAAAGTATGGCACATGCAGACGATGTGTCGAGCACTAGATCTAGGTCAAAGGTCAAGGTCACACTTGTACGCCAGATGTCATGATCTCCTTTTGTGTATAGCTTGTTATTCATGAATTTCGTAAAAATATACGCATAAATACGCTGCTTGTTAACAATTAGTTAAAACAACTTAGTTCAGCACCCCAAAGGTCAAGTTTACACTTGAATGTCAAACTCATGATATGATAATGAATTGATAGTCATGCCCAGTGCATATCCTTTCATTCAATGATATATATATATATATTATAATAATTTGGATTAAATAAATGAATTTTTAAAACAATTTGTGACGAGTGAGAACAAGTTTGTTGTTTAAACATCAATGTCACACTAATACTTTAAAGGGTTATAGTTTCATTCAAAAGTACATTTATACATCACTTCTGTGATTCACGAATAGACTTTGAAATAACTAGTCATTCTTTTGTGACACAAACGACAGAACGGTAGCTAGAAAGGTGAAGGTTATACTTGTATATCAAAATAGTACATTGATGACTGTGTTGAAATAATTGGGTCGGCTGAGAGAGAATATTCGTAAGACTTAGTATTTGTTAATGATTTTATATCCTTGCGCAATGCTGTTTTTATAGTAACCATGCCTTTGTAGACAGATAAAGATCATGATTTATATACTAGGTCCTGCTGCAGCTTTGTGTGCATTTATTTCCTCCAACGACTTGTCTTGTTTAAATTTGTTTGTAATAGAACTAATTAAAATTATGCTATTATATAGCACGTAAATTTTATGTTGCTTCAATTCATTAATAAACTGCCTAATACGAAAAAAAAGTTTCGAATTTTCGTTGGCCACATACAGTTTATATTGAGAAATTTCTGCCCTGAGGCGCCCATACCCTGAAATTATGATTTTACAATATCGTCGGCTATAAATTTACTGTACTTAAAATTGCCGGTAAGATAACAAAATGCGGGTACAAACCGTTCCGTCCCGTTCAGTTCCGTCCCGTTCCAGTGGGCACATTGTAAATATACTGTTAAACAAGTCAACAAACAATTTGTATTTTTTGCAGATTTTACTATGAAAATTATTTCTCAATTATCACAGACCAACTTTAATACAGATCATGTAAATTAAATAAAACATTAAATAGCATCAAATCAAAGCTATATTCTTTTACCATATATTAAGAATTAAGGCATTTATATCCACATTCACCCTAAATTCATCTAGTCTGAATAAAAAGTAAAACTATGTAACATAGGAAAAGAATATCAGATTAAGATATTCTTCTTTTTTTTCTTTTTGAATTTGCAACATAGTTCGCACTATGCCACTGTTAATGGTGACAGATTTAAAGATTTTTACATGCGATTT
>NW_026855462.1:0-52152 GCF_026571515.1 Ruditapes philippinarum | reverse complement strand
TATATATATTTGTTTCTTTTTCCATTACAATGAACAAAAAAGTCAACATACATAGAGTATTCGAAATGTGAAAAACGAAAACTACTCATGCCTACTAAAGGATAAAAAAATCAATAATTACCATCAGCACTTTTTAATTTTCCACCCGTTTTCTCTACGATAATAACAACATTTCACTCTTTCCTTTGACGAATCTCCGATGTCTTATTCAAAACATTTTTCCACGACAATTCTTCCGTTCAGTTCTATTTGTGATTTCCTGTTTCCTGACCTTATTGTAACAGAAATGGCATCCATAAAGTATATCAGATAAGTTATTATCTTTACAATCTTGTCTTATTTCTTTAAAAATTTAAAATCATTAAAATGTTTTGCCTCTTTTATAAATACGGAATGGGTATATATTTTCAGAAGAAATGACCATATTTGATCAATTGAATTAATTTCTTAAATATGAGCGTAACATTTATTGATCATCCACACATTTGTATCGTCATATATTTGGATTTGAAATTATTGCAATAAAGATAAATTTATGAAACAGTTACATTTAAAACTTGGAAATACAGATTGATAATGATCTAGACATTATCAGTGTATTAATATCTTATTTATTTATTTTGCATGCATAAAAGATAAAATGTGTAATATTGTTATAACTTGGATTTCCCAAAAATTACTTTTTCTTCAATTATATTATTGCTATCCTATTTACAAAATTTATTGGCATCAATACAGATGAGTAATTATCTGATCTGATCTTAGATATTTTCAATAATAAGATTAACACGCTTGTTAAGATTGAATTAGATATAATTGATATACATTTGTATGATGATTATTGACGTGTGTTTGCACACACTTTTGATTCTAACAGGTTGAAATCTCAAACTATGCAGTGACAATTGCTGAATACTTTTATAACTTAAGTCAAGCAGGGATTAAAGTTTAAATTAATTATATTGTATGTCTGTTTGCATTTATTACATGTTTTACTACATTAATATCTATTTTAAGTAGAAATAAAACAAAATTTGTTGGGTAGGTAATGTGGTTTGTTGTAGTCACCACTGATGAAACTGTCCCTGGTAATAAAATGAAACATATATAAGTAAATGTTTGGCTTCGATTCATCATTCGCTCGTAATTCAATATGTCGAGAAATACGCTTGTTCAACGTGCAATCTTAATTGCAAAACGGACTGTATATATTGCAAAGCATGTTGATTTTCTATATAGAAAATAGGGTTTTCGTATAATTCTAAAAATGTTAGTCTTTAAAATGAAATGAGTATTTTAAGAACGTTGAATATGACTGTTTTATTGCCATTCCTAAGCATATATATCACAGAAAAAACAACAGATAATTTCTAAAGCTGTCAAATGTAGACACTTTATAGTTTAACATCGAAGTTTTACAGCCGTTTAGTATTTACATTTGATTATCTTTAATAAACACGATTTATTTTTTACTCGAAAAGTAATCACACATTAATCGAAAATACTTGGAACCAAGCCATAAATTAAATAATATTTATCAAAGTTTCTTATAGCAAACATTATATAAATGCGTACTAAAACCACATAAAATGTACAAAAATAAATAAAATGTTATAGTTTTCTTTAACGTAGCTAACTAATCCTAGAAATCAAATGAAAACAACTTGAATTTACTACATATCAATCATTACATGATAAGCTTTGGATAAAAAGAACATACCAGAAACAAATCTTAAGACTAATGCAATTTAACAATTAGAATAAATTTTTGTGCCCCCACTTTAGTGGCAGGCATTTAGATTTACCCTTGTCCGTCCGTCAGTCCATTCACTTTTGTGTCACACGTAACTCAAAAAGGATTTGACCTAGAGTCATGAAACTTTACAGGAGTGTTGATCAGCATGTGTAGATGTGCACCTGGGTATTTTCGTGTGGATTTATGTAGTATTTTTCTAGTAGCGGGCATTTAGATTTACCCTTGTCCGTCCGTCCGTTCTCTTTTGTGTCGCACGTAACTCAAAAAGTAATTGACCTAGAGTCATGAAACTTTGCAGGAATGTTGATCAGCATGTGTTGTTGTGCACCTGGGTATTTATGTCTGGATTTATTTAGTAATTTTAGAGTTATTGCCCTTGACTTAGTAAAATTTTGCAATTTTCAACTTGTGTCGCATGTAACTCAAAAAGAATTCGACATAGTGTCATTAAACCTTACGGGAAGGTTGCTCAAGATATGTAGTTGTGCACCTTTGGTTACGCTTGTGGATTTTTTCCAGTTTTTGTATAGTCATTTTCCTTGACTTAGTAAAAACCGTTTCTTTATGTTGTTTTATTTGTTCATTGAGTGCTTGAGTTAGAATCAACCAACATTACAGGAATAATGATCTACATCACTAAACTACAGGAATAATGATCAACATTACTGTGAAGCTATGCACCTGGGACTTTGCATGTGGATTTTTTCAGTTTTTTTTAGAGTTATGGCCCTTGACTTACAGTTGTATAAATTTGCAATTTGCAACTTGTTCATGCATAGCTCAAAAAGTATTTGACTTGTAGGCCTGAAAGTTTACAAGAATGTTAGTCAGCATATGGGATTTGCTTGTGGATTTATTCGGTATTTGTAAAGTTCTTGCCCTTTACTTAGTAAACGATTTTTCGTTTTTAACTTGTGGCACATGTAGTCCAAAAAATATTTGACCTAGAGTCATAAGATTGACAGAACAGTGGCGTGTGGGGGCACCGGTGTGCTATGGACACATTTCTAGTTGCCCTTGACTTAGTAAAATTTTTCAAATTTCAACTTGTGTCGTATGTAACACACAAAGGATTTGACCTAGAGTCATGAAACTTTACAGGAGTGTTGATCAGCATGTGTAGTTGTGCACCTGGGTATTTTTGCATGGATTTATTTAGTATTTTTAGAGTAATTGTCCTTGATTTAGTACAATTTGCAATTTTCAACTTGTGTCGCGTGAAACACAAACAGGTTTGACCTGAAGTCATGAAACTTTACAGGAATGTTGATCAGCATGTGTAGTTGTGCACCTGAGTATTTTCGTGTTGATTTATTTAGTATGTTTAGAGTTATTGCCCTTGACTAAGATTTTTTTTGCAATTTTCAACTTGCGTCGCATGTAACTCAAAAAATAATTGACATAGAGGCATTAAACCTAATGGGAAGGTTGCTCAGCATATGTAGTTGAGCACCTTGGGTTTCGCTTGTGGATTTATTTATTTCCCTTGACTTAGTTAAAACCGTTTTTATTATGTTGTGTTATTTGTTCCTTGAGTGCTTGAGTTAGAATCAACCAACTTTACAGGAATAATGATCAACATCACTAAATTACAGTAAGAATGATCAACATCACTGTGAAGCTATGCACCTGCAACTTTGTATGTGGAATTTTTTCAGCTTTGTTAGAGTTATTGCCCTTGACTTACAGTTGTATAAATTTGCAATTTTCAACTTGTTCATGCATAGCTCAAAAAGTATTTGACTTGTAGGCCTGAATTTACGAGAATGTTGGTCAGCATGTGTACTTATGCACTTTGGGATATGCTTGTGGATTTATTCGGTATTTGTAAAGTTCTTGCCGTTTACTGTAGTAAAAGATTTTTAGTTTTCAACTTGTGGCACATGTAGTCCAAAATATATTTGACCTAGAGTCATAAGATTGACAGAAAAGTGGCGTGTGGGGGCACCCGTGTCCTTTGAACACATTTCTAGTTTAAAAATTACATTAACATTTTAGCAAGCCTTAATATTAGCCAAACAGTCTAAAACATGTCTATATCAACTCAAAATACTTTTGTTTGACTAAGCAGATATACTGAAACAAAAAAGAAACTTTCGCCAAGTGTGAATGTAGATATGTTAGTACAGTTTTTCAATCCTTTTAGATGAATGCTTACAGTTTGTAAAATAATGTATTGTGGTTCTTTTAAAATCGTCATTTCGGAGGAAAGGATCAGATTGATTGTTGAATTTTGAATTAAAATAAGGTAGTGGTCGTTTCTAAAGTTAACAACCAGTAGCGTGTGTGACCGCCGTGTGCGATGCTGACTGCCTGACAGCGACGTCGCATTGAGAGCACAAGTTTGTTAATGTCAGCCTGTGGAATATTTTTCCATTCTTGAAGCAATGCTGCTCGAAGGTCGTTGACGTTGTTTTGAGGGTTCGGACGTCGACGTACGCGTCTATCCAGATTATCCCAAAGAGGTTCAATTGGGTTCAAATCCGGACTTTTTGAGGGCCAGTCGTCGATGAAATCAACGTTATGATTTTGTAAATACTGTATATTGACACGAGCAACATGGGATGTGGCATTATCCTGTTTTAAAGTCGTTATTACGTTATGGGTATGAAGCAGAGGGACAACATGAGGGCCTAAAATGCCTCCCCTGTATTTGTGGGCATTTAAATTGCCATCAGGGTCAACGACGAGCGGGGTTCGATACCCGTAGGCAATACCGCCCCACACCATAACTGAGCCCCCAACCCCAAAACGATCCCGTTGCAGTACGCAGCAGTCGGCATAACGTTCATTCCTGCGTCAGTATAATCGTACACGGCCATCAGCTCGAGACAATGCAGACCTCGACTCATCAGTAAAAAGAATTGTTCGCCAACGCTGTCTTGTCCAGTTTATGTGTCCAAGGGCCCATTGCTCTCTATTATTGCGATTGCGGCGCGTCAAAACTGAACCGACGTACAGACGACGTCCGTGCATACCGCTATCGGCTTACTGTCTGGGCGGAAATACGGTTGTTGCGAGTACCGAGGGTAACAGCAGCTGTAGCTGTCGCTCTTCGAAAGCGATCGCGCAGGTGCTGGTTCAAGATATAGCGGTCTTGGGCTCGAGACGTTACGCGCGGCCTACCGCTCCGAGGCAAGTCCCTTGTACTCCCAGTCTGTGTAAATCGCCGCCGAAGGCTTCGAATTGATTGCACGGATGCACCAACACGAGCTTCAACTCCCGCAGTTGAGCACCCAGCTTTAAGCATGCTCAAGGCCCTCTCACGTAAATTTTCGGGAATTCTTGGTATTGCAATTTCAATACAAAACTTCAATTAAAAACGTTTTTTGATTTTTTTCTACAGCTTTACGACTATAGCAATATTTTGGTAAAGACAAATATGCACCACGTGGAGCAGATATGCCCATCCCTTACGCGCACGTGAAACTCGATTTTCACGTTGAATAAACATATCGGGCTTTTATACGGGGATTTGCTAACAGATGTTGCAAACAAAACGGGTTTTACAAGGTACTACATGTATATAAGTTTCTTTTTTGGTTCAGTATACTTGTTTCGTGTTTCAATCAATAATATTTTTCAATTTAATTGATGAAAACAAAACTTGGCGCAGGAATAAATTTAATGAAGAAAACATGAGATGTATCAGAATTACAAAAAGATCCTGATGATTCTGGATCACACCCCGGATAAATGAATGCATGTAAAGTTACAGTTTACTTCACATGTTATTATATTGAAGATTTTAATATCATACGACATTAAGAAAGCTGATTTAAGTCCATGTAGTAGGATTAAATGAAATGAATAAACTGGAAATTATGTTAAATACTTTATCTTAAGCTGCGTGCTGCATTATCATTTATTGGCGTCCGCGCCGAAGCGCGGCGCCCTTATGGAATGAAATCAGATTTTGTGAAAGGGCGACAGCAACTTCTCGAGCCTTTTAGTCGGTCATAATAAAAGCCGATCATTCCGATCGGTATGAGGGTGCTTGATTATTAATTAAAAATGAAATGTCGCAATACGTACAATGAATAGCGAAATGCAGAATTTCGCAATGCAAACATTTTCAAATTAAATAACCTTTTCCGTCAATAAATCGCGCTCTTCGGAGTATTTTTATTTATTATTTTGTAATGGGTTATTATGGTATGTTATTGTTGTACATGTAGTTGATGACCTAAATATTCCGAAAATCTATTTATAGAGGCATGTACTCCTATCGGTAATTCCCGGTCTCTCCTGAAAGGAGAGTCTAGTTTGACCGGGATTTACTAGTGACCGGCGAATACTAGTAGTACCACACGTTTATTGTCCGGTCTCTCCCGGTTTTGGAGTAGATGTTTGATATCGTTACAGAACAGAACAAATATTTTCTAGATAAATAAGCTTTTTTTTTCAAAATGAATGTTTGTCACTTTTGGTTACAATAATTAATAAATACAGATCAACTCTCAAATTTATTATTAAAATACATAAACATACAATTCGAAAAAAAAACCAACAACAACAATAGCGCATGTTTTATTTTATCTATATAAGATAAAAACAATAAATTTGTACAATAACTGAGAAAAAAGGTACATTTTTATGGTATTAATATGACACTATCAACTTTGAAACATTTTATTTAATTTGTTATTCGTGTTTAGTAAAGATGCAGCTCGAGGAATTATTCAAAGTTACAAATTAGATTTTATGAATTATGCAATTGACTGATAATTTAAAAAATGAAAAAGAAAATAAAACAAATGTACATGTATATGGTTTAAGAATAAACAATATTATATATTGAAAGATTAACCATAATTTACTGACTTTTCCAGTTAAGTTTTGACTTATAATCGTCGGTCAATATGACAATTGAATCCTTAAAATTGTAGTAACGTAAAAACTCAGTATTAAAATAACACAAAAAAGAAAAGAAAACAATATTCATAAAATCTGTAATTTTTTTATTAAATTAGATATTACAATTATTGTATAATAAACAATTATGTAAAACATGATCAACATGGTAATATAACCAGTGTCATATTGTTACTAAGTGTGAACAGATACCTTAAGAGTGGGTCTTCGCTAATAGCGATAACATAATAAGGGACAATTACACAAGTGTGGTGTTGTTCATGCGTTACACATATGGATTATAAATGATTGTATACATGTATATCCGTTGCTATTAATAACCACGATCATAAAGAAATAACAAGTTCTAGCATGCCAATCAAAGTTAATAATGAACAATGTCTTTCGTCCGTTCATTCATAAGTGATATACAATTCTGGTAAAAACCAATTAACCATTGAAAAGTTTATAAGAATATCTTGTCATCATGTATCTACTAGTTCATCTTCACCTGCTGCATTTCTTGCTTGGACGCCCTTTGATGCTTTGCATCAATGCTTTTTCTTGTATAAGTTGTCATAGATATGAAACCAATATAAAGGAACAGAAATTCAAAGGCATTTCAATACAAAAAAATGCATGACTTTGATATTTGAGATTAGCTATTTTGTGTTTTTTGTACTCTCATTTCACGATTTCATTGTTGATTATGATTACAAAAAACATTTCACAAGATTTGCAGACAATTGCTTTGTTTTTTTTTAAGTGTATGTTAATGAAGAGTATGTACAATTTCACAATTTTCAATAGATTCAGTGATTATATGACAAGTAATGCAAATTGAATTGTATCACAATACAATATTACTGAGATCATTTTGTATATATTTAACTATACACAAAGCTGCATGTTATCTCAAAATAAGTATGGTGGCAGAGATTAGACATGAGAAATAATTTTATTGATCCCGTGCGCATGTATGTGCTCACGTGATTTCTCATTGTGCGCGTATGTACTAGCTAATACGCAAGATTGCGTATACAGTCGAAATTGTATTAAGAGACCACTCAAGGGACTGCCAAAAAGTGGTCTCTTAATAAAGTGGTCTCTCAATTGAATTCAGGAAAATTTCGAGATTAAATACAGGGTTTCATAAAAATACTACACGTCATTGATATAATAACATGTTTTATAATAACAAAAACAATATACTATATCATGTATGTATTACACTGCTGTCATAATAATGCCTTTTTAAAAAAGTCATCAATACGTGTTTGTTTTTGTTTTGTAGTAGAAATGTGTGTGAAAATGTGATCTACGCACATAATACTATCTAGCAGGTCAATGTGATCATGAAACAAAGCATATTGTCTTATAGTGTTGATATGTTCATTCACATCTCCTGCTGAGCATACTTTCAAATCATCGGCACAATCAACATCATCATAACAAAGATCATCAGTATTATCATCTCTCAACTCCTTCAGAATGTCTAAAGCTGGTGTTCTCTCCTAGCCTGTTTTATAAGAATCATCACAAGTTCTCAAAGTGACTTCTAAGTTAATCAAGTCCTTAAATTCACACCCAAATAAATCGTGAGATAGTTTCAGGACATTCAATGGGACTTCATCATCATCACTGTCATCATTGCCATCAGCGTTTACAGATTCAACTGGTTCAGAAGGGAAACATTTAACAATAGTCTTTGCTTTAATGTCTCTCCAGGCTGCATCAATCCAGTAAATTGCATCTAGGACCGAGATTTCTTTCAATAACTGTGAACCAACCTTGTTGCTGCTATCAACTTTAACAAGAATATGTTGCAACTGCTTCTTACGATATTTCAACTTGGGTGTCTGTATAATCCCCTGATCCATAGGTTGAAGTCTGGAAGTAGTATTAGGTGGAAAAAAGGCCAACTTTACATTTGACAACTTCAACATTGGATGACTAGGGGCGTTGTCTAAAAACAGAAGAATTTTCCAACCTGCCTTTCTCATGTCTTTGTCCACGATGCGAAGCCAGTTACTCATGAGCTCAGTTGTCATCCGTGCTTTTTTGTTGTCCCTGAAATGAACTGGCAACTTTTCTACTTTGATATTTTTTAAACATCTTGGGTTACTTGATTTAGCAATAACCAAAGGTTTCAACTTTTCCCCTGTCATACTTGTTGCAAGAGCCACAGTTATGCGTTCCTTAGATCGTTTACCATCACTGCAGTCATCGCCAGAAAAGCATTACATTATTTTGTTTATTAAGTTTACTTTTGACGTATGGCAAATTTGAGAAATTGTTAAATGGCACACATGTGAAATGGCATACAAATATAATTTACCCGGACTTTTACAATCTCCATTTAAATTATTTTCAAATTAAATCGTCTGCATTGTATGCTAAAGTGCAACAATCTTTATTAGAGCAAAACTATATTTCCTTTTTTAATTGACATTAAAAATAAATACAGATACTTTAGGCCTTTTTATAGCGAAAAGAAATATAAAAATTCAGATTGAAATTTACCTTTGAAATGAAAAGATTTGTTCGTGGTGTCTGAAAAATAATCCCGTCTCGTCCATGTTAAATATGTTGTGTGGTAGATAATCAGGGCAAATGGTGGGTAGTTTTTCCTTCCACTCGTCATCAGTTTGGTGCTTACATCCCCTCTCTCCCCTGACATAGTTCCGAAAACAATATTGTTCCGTTTAAGAAAAGACTCAAGCCATCCCTGAGATCCTCTGAACTGCCTATTTCCCACCTCGGAAGCGAACGCCATGGCCCGTTCAATAATTAGGGGTCCTAAAACAAACAATAAATAAAAGTTATACTACCTAAACCATAACATTCTCTGTATCCCTTACATTTTATCCGTAAAAATCAAAACCAGGAAATAAATCGGAAATACATGTAAATGTTTGGAAACACTAACTCATTCACGACTTAATATTTGTCGCTATCGGCATAATTTTAAGTATACAGTAATAACATGCTTAAATAAAAAAAAAAACATTGTTTTTGAAAATAATCGGAATAATTAGAATTTAATATTTAAATTCGCTTTCCAGACACTGGCAGTCTCCTAGATACCGCATCTTTAAATCAAGCAAATGTTAAATCGTTTATATCTTAATTTCCCCGTTTGTCTGCGCACTCGCTTCCTGGCACCAGGGGCATTATTTTCATTATCAGCCATTAGTTCGGCTTTCCTTTTTAAAATATTTTGGACAGGAATCTTTCCTATATTAAATTCCTTGGCAATTTTTCTTGAAGTTTTTGTTTTTGACCGCTCAATCACAAATAATCGTTCGTCTAACGTTAAAACATTTCTTTATGATGGTGTGATGGAGGGGCATCCGTGGCCGAGTGGTTAAGGTCGTTGACTTCAAACCACTTGCCCCTCACCGCTGTGGGTTCAAATCCCGACAGGGACTTTGGATTATTTCATGTGAGGAAGTTATCCAGCTAGCTTACGGAACGTCGGTGGTTCTACCCAGGTGCCCTTTCTTGCCTGAAATAATGCAAGGAAGGGCACCTGAGTAAAGCTGGAAAGTCGCCAAATGACCTATACTGTGTCGGTGTGACGTAAAACCAAATCAAACAAACATACAAACCATGATGATGGCTTGACTTTGTGGGCCTATAATTCAATCATTTATTTGTTTCTTTAAATTCCTTATCAGTTACAAATTAGGTATTATTTTAGTGATTTAACTGTCCGTGCCCTGTCCTGTTGCACCTATTCATTATCCCTCATGTACAGACTCAATCAAACTGAGTCTGCAATTCTTATGCAATTTTATTGTGATTAATGCTTCCGAGGGATCACTTTGTTTTCAGATTTTTTACTAGCTGATTACACAAGTGAGAATACCCATAAGGCCGATTGTTTGTCACGGCCGTTTAATAGATCTTTGGACACTTAATTTCGTACATTTGGGCCGACATTAAGTAGCCGCTGGCCGCGATATAACATTGTCGTTTCATGGAATTAACATATATAGTAAAAATCATCGGAAGGGACTCTATGCGGCCGCTTAATAAAAAAAGCCGCTTAAAAAGGTGGACACAAGTACGATGCCGACTTTATTAGCTTTTTACGTCGATATGCAACTGGTATGCACTTACCAACTTTTTCGCGCACACTTTATAATATGAATGTGTGTAGTAGTAAACACGTATTTGCTACCAGCTGGGCACGTAACAATAAATACGTTTCCACTAACAACCACGCCCTTGATATAGTTTTAGCGCCGTAAACAGAATATAATGACTGTGCTATATTCGCGAGTATAAGATTTTGTTTTCTCGTAAATTTTGTAATATTAGATATTTTTTATCGAGCAGCATGTTACAAGATTAATAATTTATAAATTTCATTTTTCTAGGCTTCACAGAATGATAAAAATGGTTGTTGTTAAGAGGGAAAGTTTATTTCTGAAAAACGAACAGACGGAAAATCTGATACATACTTTTTTCAACAATCACGACCAAGATCCGGTATCAATTGTCATACTGTCTGAGTATCACACTTTACACAAAACGGCACTTCTTTTTACCGGAGATGGTGACTGCCTCTTCAATTCAGGGTCAACTTCTTTGGATGAGTCCCGATGCATTGAGCTCCGATACCAGTGTTGTATAGAAATGGTGACTAACAGGGACTGAATAAAACACCATTCATTGTACCCAAATAGTGAAAAACAGAAGACTGCAGTGGATTTTTCCGGAGTATAAAAAAGACTGTGTTGACTATGTTAAACCAGGTAGCTATGCCTCTGTGTGGAACATGATCGCATTGCCGAACATGCTTAACATTAAAATAGAGTCAGCTTATCCTGCCGTTAATGGTTCTAAGCATTATGCGTTCATACTGTTAAACGATGTATTCAGACAAACATTTGTAGATCCTGAAATGGAAACAATTACAAAAATGTGGACAAACACCCAACTCCCTCTCAAGAATGGTTTTGTGGCAAAGAGAAAGCTAGAATGGTTCCCTACCTGTTTAATGTAATTTCATCGAAATTAAAGGCAGAACACAAAGATTCACTTTTGGCGTCTCCAGATCACGGCAGTGATACAAAGGGTAAGACAGAATTTGAATAAACAGAAAATTTAGAAGCATTCAGTCCCGATCTTAAAGCAATTCAGAAATCTTACTTTTAATGCTTATGCTTCAACTACAAATTCATATACAATTGGTGAATTTCACGTCATCAATCATTAATTCATCAATCGTCCTCCACAAAATCTTACTCTGCCTTCTCTCACAACATTGCAGATAATTTAACAGAAAAGAGAATTAATTCTCTTACCATTGGTATTGACGAAGACCTTTCCTTTAAAAAAATCTTATTAAAGGGTGTTTTTCTAGTTGCACAAACGTCTTTTATGTACAAGGCACCTGAAGCAATATGCTTGTTAGTATATGAAGGATACTGCAGGTATGAATTTGAAATCAAGGAATAAAAATTTTGAATGCTATACATTGTTTGAAAAACTGACATCAGACTCGCGTTTACAACCTGAGATCAATTATCATTAAACACGACTCTTCCAATAGTGAAAAAAGACCTTCTCTAGAAACACATGTTATAGAACCAGTTAGGTAAGATACAACCAAACTGGACAAATAACAACTATGAAAGCACAAACCATATCGTTAAATCAGCAACACAATTGAAACTTTTTGACTGTCAGACAGATATCTTCACAGTTTGATTGACGTTTACCGATGGGCGGCTTCACAAGAGAACCAAAGGAGTTTCTGCAGACGGCGCAAGAACTGCAATAAATACATAATAGGAAGTTTGAGTTCTTTTTCATGAATTTGGACGTTAAGTCTGGAAATATTAGTAATATGATTGTTTACAATGTTTTTTTCGGAGGCAGATGTTTTAGAATACGCATTATTACTATTTAGGTCATTATGCAAAACGTTAATGTAATGGATTCGTCATACAATTATAATATTATTAGCCGCCTTGCTGGCATCAAAACAAATTTTGAATGAAAAGCTAGAATATCCTTTTTCAGATGTCTTAAAGAAAGTCTTGGTTAAGGTGGCAAAAGATGTTCATTTCCACGAAAAATATGTGAAAAATAATACGTGAATCAATAATTTTAAAGATTTTACGTTTCCATGTAGCTAGGGCATTATTATACGCATTTTCACGGCAACACCATTTGACCGAAAAATCCTCTATAGATTCAGCAATTTTACCACGACAAGCATTAAGATCAATCTCAGAAGGAATTATGTATTTAGGTCCTTTCAAGAATAAGTTACGAATTCTTTTGTCTGCAATAATGTCAAAATTACCAGTGATTATATGGCCAAAATCTGAATTACAGAATTTAGAAGTATTGCAGTCTTAAGATGTTTGAGTATTAGACTGAATATCTAAAATTAGAAATGAACATTATTGACATTAAAGGAGCACACTAACAGATTTATGTAAATTTTGGGGGAAAAAAGAAATTGAAAAGAATTGATCTGATGAAAACAAAAATTAAAAATAAAGAAACTTATGTAGCCCTAAACACTAGACAAAACCATTTTCTTAATTGTATTTGTCAACATACGCTGACCTATGTTAATTAATGTACTTCAAGCAAAAAGTCAATTTTTACAAATACGGGGTCATATGGAAAAGTTTGCAAAACAATGCCAATATGTGTTTACATAACAAAATAACAATGAACACACATTTGAAATTGGACATGTGTGAATAAGTTATGTGTTGTCTATAGCTTTGGGTTTCCATCCAAATAAAATCATCTTTTAATTTCCTCTATGACACAGCACTTTTATCATTATTATTAGTAGTATTATTGGTAGTATTGTTGGTTAAAACACCAGGATAATTTATACTTACAATACAAATACAAAACAGAATATTTTGCTTAGATTATCAGCTCTTAAATATTTTGTCATTACATTTTCCAAGGATTCTTTCAATAGATAAAAGATCGAAAGTATTTGCCAACACAAAGTAAATATAAAGAGGTATTCCAAAAATGTGATAATGGTTATATCAATTATGGAAATGTTTTCACTACACGTTATAACAACAATTACATTATTCATTAATGAGTCATAATTACGTTGCTTATGTTATGATAATTTCTATGTCATCATTCGCTAAACATTACATTACTTCAGACTGATGCTGTCTTGAGTGACTACACCGTTGCTTTTTGTTTTTGCTAAGGAGAGCTCCATTTAGTGTAATTAGCTTGCTATATGTTTAGCCAAACACTATTGACACATTTAGAATGAAATCAAATCAATATGAGAATTAAACAGAAAATCGACATGCATATACAGGCTTCATAACTTTCAAAATTCCATTTTATTCAAATATGTTTTCATGTATAGCAAATGTCCATATTTTTGTCTGTACACGATTTTTTAAAATAAGTACAAATTATGTAATAATGCAGTTCTGGGTGACCTTGGAAGATATCCCATGTATATTTTATACTGCAAAAATGTTATGAAATGTTAAGAATCTATGACAACATGGGTTATCATAATTGGGCTACTGATGTTCGTGTGCATTTATTTTCAAATGGCTATGGTTATGTTTGGGAGGATCAAAGGGTTGACAATCCAAAGTTAATTTTGTTAAAACATAATCAAAGATTAAAGGATCAATATGTACAAGAAAAGAGAGATAATTGTAGTACTATGAGTAAATTATGCCATTATGTAAATTTTAAACGAAACTATGTTATTGAAAAATACATCAATGCCATTGATATTGAAAAATTTAGAACCTTATGGAAAGATATCATAATCCAGCACATAGCCTTATGGTGGAAAAACGTAGATTTTATGCTATGACTGTTGAATATAGGACTTGTCCTTTTAGTGAATGTTATTTGGCAGATTTGTACCATTTTGTATTAGTGTGTCCTCTTTACAATGACTTAAGGATTAAATACATACCTTCTGTATATTATCAGACTCCAAAATGAACTAATGTTTTATAATTTAATGGCGTGTCAAAATGTAAAAGTCATAAGAGAGCTTGCTATGTATTTGTATTTTGCTACAAAAGAAAGAATACATTTTCTAACTTCAAACTAGAATATTATTATATTGACTTAGAATCATAAAATATTTCTGAAATAATTGTGTGTTTAATTGTTCTATTTTCTTGACAACATATATATCATGTTATTGCCTCACATGACTGTTACATTATCATATGTATTATGTTATATGTGTATGGGCTGGTGGCCAAATTATACAATACACATTTGAATTGAATTTGAGTTGTACTGTTGTTCTCGTTTTGGACACACGCATTCTTTTACTAAGGGACCATACGTCGCTTTACACCGAACGGCACAAACGTGTCACATTAAAGGTTCTATAATAATCTCCGTATGAACAACACATCTGCGGATCTTTCTAAATTATGTTGAATTCTGCTAAGGCCGGTGCTATTGGGCGTGGGCGATAGTCTGCATTTTCCAGTACCGTCGATGAACAGTCTTAATCAAACCAATGCTGCAACATTTTCAGTATGCCATTTTGAGCTGCTGTAAGGATTCAGTTTTTGTTGTTCTTGTTTTTTATTTATGTCAGTTTTGCTTTGTTCTTAAAAAATAAACACAAATACGTTATGTTGATTTTTTTCTATCTGTCTGGCTACTTGTTATTTTCGACAATTTGTTTGACATGTTTATCTTATCAACGTCGTTTGTTAGATTTAATGGTAATATGCTGTAATTGTGTTACATATAACTTTCTTGGGCTTTTAAAATACACAACACGACCAGTTTAAGACGAAATCAGAACGAAATTTACGTATCCAATGTTTTTTATAACATGCACATTACATTTTATGAAAAACTACTATAGTTAAATACACAAGCTGTCAGGTGCGACATTTTTAACATTAGAAATGTTCATAAAAAATCTAACTGTTAACAGTCAATCTGTTGATATAAATATAACGATTCTCTTAAACGCTTATAGGCATTCTCATAATTGTAACCTCTACATAATGTCTAGAATAGTGAGAACGGACATGACTCTTCGGTAAAAAAATGTGAACGAACACTCAGAACATGTGTCATTAAATATTATATTGTTTCACGGAATACCATCAATTGGAATGACGCATACACTAGAGGGTATGTTTTTCAAGTAAACGGTGCATTGACAACCCAGCACCCCCCCCCCCCCACCCCAATAAATTCTAAGAAAATAGTCTCCGATTGAGTTATCGATGTTTATACGTGAAACACTTATGACTGACTAAAATATTTCAAGCAGAGGCGTTCGCATTGCTTTGATAAATGATGGATATTAGCCGCACTGTGAGACAAGCAACTAATGAAGCAGGTTTTGCGTGTAGTAAGCCGCGACATGCGCAACTTGTTCGAGATGCAGTAAAACCTGTCTAATCCGAACTCGTCCGAGATTATCCGAATTCACTGACATTTTCCATTAATTTCCGTTACTTAATCACATGTCAAAAGTTTATTACAAAAGATTAAAAGATATTTCTATTGCATTATATCAAAATGTTTATTGAAGATGACGAAAAACAATCAATTAAGCAATTGTAGTAGATATGAAGGCAAGCTAAGTGTAATTTTCACAATTTCGCAGATCATACGTTTCAACCTTTAAGCAAGAGAAATTACTCTTATCAGTTTGGTGTATGTTTACACCTGCAACATGTGCGACAATTTGTTTTTTTTGAATGTAGGTGTGACATTTTGCAAAATCTGTTCGGATCCGAGAGGTTCATTTAAGAGTAAAATAAGAACAAAATTTGAAAAAATGTCCGGAATTCAGAGTAGACAGGTTCCGGATCCGAAAGGTTTTTTACTATTGAAAAAAGAACGAATAAAATTAGGACCGGACACTTTGATCGGATGAAAAGGATTCCGGATTAGAAGGGTTCGGATTAGCAAGGCTCCACTGTAATGAAAAAAAAACGTGTTTGCCAAGCACTTATCTCTAATGACGATTCTTTTGATTACGTGATATTTTCTGACGTATCTACTATAAAATTACATGGGAATAAATTGACTAGTTCCAGAGACAGTAAATAAGTGTTTACCAAAGCAGAAGCAACCGTTACAGGATTACGAATGGGGCGCTATAAGTAGACGGGGCAAATCAGCATTAACAATATGAAGGAATAAGGGGCAGTAATTTTTGTGTGAATGAAATTTCGGGTAAAGATTTAAAACTATTCGTTACTAAATTATACCCAGACGGGCATAGATTTAAACAGGATAACGATCCGAAGCACACGTCTAAGTTGGCTCGCATTTAATCGGCTATCATAATCGAAATGGTATGGAATACCAATGAAGAATGTGTAATGCCATAGACAGGAATTCTGGAGTGAACATATGGACGTTAGTCAGTGCAAAAGATACATTGACCATTTATATAAAGTAGTGCCAGTCTGTGCTCGTATGAAGGGAGAGGCAACAGGTGATATGCTAAAAAGATTGTTCGGTTCTGATCGTTCTACCGGGCGAAGTATTCATTACTTTGAAAACTAGACAATGACGAAAAATATAAAATATGAAAAACAAGATCAACAAGGAAAGGCGGCGTTCAATGAACGCAACCCCCATATGACCCAGCAACAAGAACCAATGGCAAGGAGCCCAGGCGGACCCCAAACATAAAAAGGACAGGGCAACGACACGTTAATCATTAAATGATAAATAATTTATAACTGATTAGGAATTCAAAGAAAATAATAATAGGCCCACAAAGGGGAAGGGGACAGGAGACCGGGGGAAGGGGGGGGGGGGGTTAATCAAAGAAATAAAAACTAGAGGCAATGGGGAAGATACTTACCGTAGACGAGAAAACAACAAGGGACACAAGCAAAAGTGTCACCAAAACAGTATGAAACAACATAGACATACATCTGAGGAACACAGTGGGGCGCCGCCTTGGAACGGTCAGCAGCATAATAATGACTGCTGGGGAGTTTAAACCGGTTAATGGTGCACCAAACCTCGCTCTTAGCCCCACCATGTTCCTAAAAACGAGACAGTGTAAATAAAATGAATCCCCGCCAAGTGAAATTCTAACAGTTGTCATGGTTACAAAAGGTTAAATAAGTAAAACACTAAAATGATCATGTAGAAACATATAAAAGTAAACCCAATGACCATAACAAAAGTACTCAATGTCCTAGAGGAAGACAGAGCAACAAGAAAATCACCTACAAGGGCCCGACGAAGCAAGGCAGAAGACGAACATTAAGACAATTCAGTCCCAAAGGGCTTTACGAACTATCCATCATAGAGTCTCCCACTTGGTCCGTCAGATGCAATCAAAAGAGGAAAGCGTAGTGTCCAACTGTAAAAGGGTTGAACACTAAACATGCAGTATGTCTTAAAATAGTAGGGTCATAACCTCTTTTAATAAAACGTTTAATAATTTTAGTAAAAACAGCAGAAAAATTACCATGACCCAAAATCTTACAAAAGAGGGCTAGGTCTAAGTTCACTCATATGGACTAGTGGCGGATTATAGATAAAATTCAATATTATAATGCGTATGAACATAATGGATGTCACTTTGTCACATACTTGATGTATCTTATTCATATGGCTTGACTGTAGACATTTTTAATAAATTATTGACCTTTCCCAAAACATAGCTACAAACCGTTTTCCTGTACGTTTCGGATTCAGTTCCTCCTGCTGCAATTCAAAGTGTTACAAATAGATGCTTTTGTCTAGTTTTGTTTTCATTATTACTTTATTCTTTAAAGTGAAAAAAACTTATTACTGCTGTTTTAGAAAACGAACAATGTTCCTTTACTATGAAAACCTATAAATTTCAAACGGTCTTTGGAAATTGCGATAAAAAGTGATGTTCTCTGAGTAATCCAGCGACTTAACATACTTTTTGTGTGAAATGATATGTACAATGATTTAATAAATGTTTGAAACGAACCTTTCATAACAGTTAATGTTTATGATATAGTTTGTATTTGTTAGACAATTTGCGCATTTTCTCTTGTTATTAATAGATAATACATAACGTAACGAAAAGAGGAAAGTTCTCGGTGAATGACACATTATAGTCCATAAAATTGTGTTTTTGGAAGCATGAAAATGACAAAACGGTGACATAAGTTGTCCATATATCAATAGCTATCAAATTCAAATGCTTGTACAACACACCATTTCATCAAAAATGTTTTATCATCAAATGATTTATCAAATGCTTTGTCATTTGTCAAAGGAATTTGAAATAATTGTCATGTTTGTCATAATTAGACGATATGTTCCGGACAAAGTTTAAGGTATGCAAATAAACAAAGGGCAATAACTCCAAAAATAGGCAAGGCAGAGGTATGGTACTTTTGCACTTTACTTTAACTCAATAAAATATATCTACCTACAAAGTTTCATGTTGATATCTCTTAAAGGTATAGAGTTATGGGCAATATCTCCTTTAGTTTCAGCCCAATGTCTCGAACAATGTCCAAAGTGTAGAAATGAACAAACGGCAATAACTCTATAATCAGACGAGGCAGAGTTATGGCTTTTCTGCGCTGCACATCTACTCAATAGATTTATCTACATATAAAGTTTTATGTTGATTGAACGCCGCCTTTCCTTGTTGATCTTGTTTTTCATATTTTATACGTGATCCAAGTTTTCCGAAATGTTATCACATTATATCATACGCCTTTTTGAACAAAACAATTGGTATATAGATATATCCTCTGACCGTCCGTCCGTCAAATGTTCGTGTCCGGTCAATAGCTTTGTCATTTGTCAAAGGAATTTAAAATAATTGTCATGTTTGTCATAATTAGACGATATATGTTCCGGACAAAGTTTAACGTATGCAAATAAACAAAGGGCAATAACTCCAAAAATAGGCAAGGCAGAGGTATGGTACTTTTGCACTTTACTTTAACTCAATAAAATATATCTACCTACAAAGTTTCATGTTGATATCTCTTAAAGGTATAGAGTTATGGGCAATATCTCCTTTAGTTTCAGCCCAATGTCTCGAACAATGTCCAAAGTGTAGAAATGAACAAACGGCAATAACTCCATAATCAGACGAGGCAGAGTTATGGCTTTTCTGCGCTGCACATCTACTCAATAGATTTATCTACATATAAAGTTTTATGTTGATATCTCTTAAGGTATAGAGCTATGTTCCAGAAAATGTTAAAAGTATAAAGATGAACAAAGGACAATAACTCTGCAAAAGAACCATAACTCTGCCTTGTCTTATTTTAATGTACTTATACTCAATGAGATCTATCTCCCTACAGAGTTTCATGTTGATATCTCTTTAAAGTTAAAGAGTTATGTCTCGTACAATGTTCAAAGTGTTAAAATAAAAATGAACAAAATTATGACAAAAACTCAAATTAGTTAGGTCTCTTGTGCAATGCACATCTAGTCAGTGAGATTTTTCTACCTACAAAGATTCATGTTGATATCTCTTATAGTTGCAGAGTTATGTCCTGGACAAGAATCGCGGACGGATGGACAGGCATACGGACGGACGGGCATAGCGGCGACTATATGCTCATCCTGCGGGGAGCATAACGACATGTCATGTGCAACACATAGACCCCTTCCTCAAAGGGCATAACGACATGTCATGTGCAACACATAGACCCCTACCTCAAAGGGCAAGGTCACACTTTGGATGTCAAAGCCGAAAATAGTCTGTTACAGCGTATCATGCCAAGTCAGGCCCAGGCAAATAAAATGTCAGTGGTGAATTAATTGCTGACATACCTTTATTGGTGACTGGACACGAAATATACCCTGTAACATACCATATCCTGTATTGATTTTGTATTTGTCAAATTGTGTGGCTTTGTACAGACTCAATCAAACCGAGTCTGCAATTCTTATGTTATTTTGTTGTGATTAATGCTTCCAAGGGATCACTTTGTTTCCAGAATTTTGTACTTCACAACAGCATGTGTCAAGTGCCGTGAAGCAGCCGTAAAAAGTTGCCCCGTACTTCACTTCAGTGTTGTTATATTTTCTGGTCCTTCGGGATCATTGATGTCAACACTATAAAGTGTTGAGAATTGAGTACCGCTCAAGCCGGTGCTGGGAGGCGTGAGGGATGTTGCACTTATTCATTATCCCTCATGTACAGACTCAATCAAACTGAGTCTGCAATTCTTATGTTATTTTGTTGTGATTAATGCTTCCGAGGGATCACTTTGTTTCCAGAATTTTGAAATAATGATAACAAGTATACAAATGTGTTGTCATTACATTTCTTTAAGGAATCTATTGAAACTTGCATGTGCAGATCTAGCAATGATCAATATTTTGCACTGAGGGTCCAGATCCATACTTCAATCTTTTAAAATAGCAAAATTGTGTGCATCATCTAAAACTTCCCTTTAGCGTGGGACGTTCGTAACTCTGTTATAAATTCTTGTATGAGTTGCAAAGCATATTTCACTGTAAAATATGATAAACAAGATCATCAAGGAAAGGTGGCGTTCAATGAACACAGCCCCCACCCGACCAGTAACTAAAGTCAGTGGCAAGGAGCCCAGGAGGATCCCAAACAAAAACAGGACAGGGCACAAGACATAGCACGGACAGGTTAATCTCTAATAGATAACATTTTCTCATTAAACTCCATGATCTTGCACAGGTTCGTGATAGATATTACCGAGGAAATTCTCTTTCAGAACTTTTTGACACTTTTTCTTCCAATAGAATAGATAAATACAGAATCCCTAAAGAAAACACAACACGGCAAAATTGAAAATGTTGCAGACTCGGCTTGATTGAGCCTTTTCATGGACGGTACTGGAAAGTGCAAGTTACCGTCCTCGCCCCCTCTTCCAAACCATTTATCGATTACGTAAAGACTATACTGTATTCTAAGATTAAAGTAACTCATTTTAAACCTTGTACAAACATTTTTTTAGATTTTAAAATCTCACGGTACCAATTAAAGTGTTCGATGCGGTATAACCAGTTATGTGTCAATGTGCCGTTAAACCCAAAAAAATAAAGATTTTAAATTAAACTCATGACCGCGGGCTATAACATTCTTCTGTTCAGAAACTAGCAATGATTATCAAGTAACTGTCTATGCATAATCGGTATGTTTTATGTCTTTCTAGCGACTTTCTTTATACTACACAATGCACACGAAAAGAAATGATATGCTCTACTTGGTTCATATGACTTCGGGATCATTGTTGTATTTGCAGCTAATTATAAGTTTTCATTCATAAATGACGACACGAAGTATCCCCTATAACAGACCGACTCCTATATTGATTTTGTATTTGTCAAATTGTGTGGCTTTGAAATAGTCATAACAAATATACAAATGTTTTTTCATTATACTTATTTAAGGAATCTATTGTAACTTGCATGTGCAGATCTAGCATTGATCAAGATTTTGCATTGAGGGTCCAGATCCATAGCACAATTGTGTGCTTCATGAAAAACTTCCCTTAGGCGTGGGATGTTGGTAACTCTGTTATAAATTCTTGTTGTATAAAAAACGAGGCATATTTCATTATAAAACATTTTCTCATTAAAGTCCATGATCTTGCACAGGTTTCTACAGGTTTGTGATAGATATTACCGAGTAAATTCACTTTCAGAACTTTTTAACTCATTTCCTTGCCAAATATTTATCGGTTGGTCCTACAGACTAAATGTATTCTACGATTTAAGTAACTCATTTTAAACCTTGTTCTAACACTATTTTTAGGTTTTATAATCTCACCGCTACCGGTGTGTTTGTCAATGTGCCGTTCAACCCAAACAAATAAAGATAAAAAGTTTAAGTATGACCGCTGGCTATAACATTCTTCTTTACAGAGACTAGCAATAACTATTAAGTAACTATCTATGCATAATCGGTAATTTTTATCATCTTTTAGCGACTGTCTTTATACTTCACACAATGCAAACGAAAGGAAATCGTATTGGTTTAATTTAACGGCGCAACAACAAAGTATAAATCATAACTCGATTACTTAATACAAAAGTATCTAACCATAATGATTGTATTTGAAGCTTGTCACTTTACTGAATAATTAACTGTATGGTTTTAATTTGAGTCGGAAGCCTATTACATGAGGGCCATAATGGCCCTGCGACGCTCACCAGAAACAACTGCTTTTTAGTGTTGGCAATTATCCATTGTCAATATTTTCTAATATAAAATTTGAGCATACATATGTATAATATCTTTAAACAATAATTTGAAGAAATGCCATGACCAGGGACATTTAAGCTTTAGG
The DNA here is from genome assembly GCF_026571515.1 of Ruditapes philippinarum. Classification (NCBI taxonomy): domain Eukaryota; kingdom Metazoa; phylum Mollusca; class Bivalvia; order Venerida; family Veneridae; genus Ruditapes; species Ruditapes philippinarum. Next base: position 29,265 of record NW_026855462.1, on the reverse strand, counting down.
TTAAACGGAGCCAATCAAATTAATATGAGCAAACTTGATAAAACACTACCTAAGAATGATACAGACAATTATTTCAGTAGGATATTGTGTTCAAAGGTTTTAGCTTTAGCGGCCCCTAAAATGGGCCAATAAAATCCTTTACAATACATACATAAAGTAAATAATTTAAAAGGTAAATATTACTTTTTCTTACTTGTCCCATCTGTTACAGATTATCGTGTTATCTGTTAAAAGATAATCGTGTTTGCGTTTTTAGAGTCAAAGTTCATGAAGCCATGGGATGTTTTTTGGAAAATAAATTGTAATAAATAGTATTTATTTTCTTAGTGGATAATACTGTGAGAGCTGTATATTGTTGTCTTGACGTCTTATCTGTGATGCAGGCTTCATTACCTCTGATCCCATTTCTAAATTCCATTTTAGTTAGTTCAATGTGTCATTTCAACACAACACTATAACTTTTTAATGTCTGCAATGTCATCTATAACAAAAAGTCAGTATATATATATTCTCCTTAAAGACATTTATCGTCTCGGTCATTCATTCAATATATATGAGAATTATCACAAATTTGATAACTTTTATTTCTCAATTTGTTAAAAATCACCAACGTAAATTGATATAAACTGTATGCGTGTAAGTCTTACATATTTTTGTAACTGGTATAATTTGTAAATATCATTGTGTTCATGTATGTAATTGGTCATATTTCAAGACATGAAAATTGCATGTTTCGGACATCAAGCTGATTCAAAAACTACATATGGGGTATTTGCAAGTAAGAAAGATCAATGAGTACCCGCCTCATGAAATTCAATAGTTTACATATTGGACAGTTTTCGGCAAAACTGTCCTTTTAGCAAAAAGTCAATTTACAAATTCTGGGTCATATGGAAGATTTGAAAAATAATGCCTTTATGTGTTTTCACAGCAAAATAACAATGAACACACATTTGAAACTGGACTAGTGTGAATAACCTACGTGTTGTCTTTAGCTTTTGGTTTCCATCCAAATAAAATGTATCGTCTTAAATTTCCACTATGAAACAGCGCTTTTATCATTATTATTAGTATTATTGGTAGTATTGAAAGTTAAACTAACCATACAAATACAAAATATAATATTACTTAGATTATCAGCTCTTAAATATATGTTTATAGATTTATAAGGATTAAATCATATTTCAATAGATAACGGAAATTGTTAGAAAGATCGAAAGAATTTGCCAAGAGCCATGTCAACATGGCCATCCCCCGCCGAATGTGTTTGCTCATTGGAAGAATGTATATGTAGTAGAGCAGAATAATTCAATTTCAAGAGGTCTTTTGGTAATGAAATTGATGGCTGAAGTGATTACAGATTTGAAACCTATGTGAATACTGATGGCTGAAAATAACAAAGGGCAATAACTGAAAAATACTGCAGGGAAGGTTATCATTCTTCTGTGTTGCACCCCTCCTCAGTAAAATGTATCGACCTATGAAGTTATAAGTTGATACCTCAAATACTTTTTGAGATAAGCTCCCGACAAATTATTCTTGCATATCAGACTGGCGTTTCCGTGAGTTTTACCCATGCCGGAAATTTCATCTGGCATGGGGGGTTCCAGATGAGTCGCGTGCTGTACGATGGCACAGTTAGGATGACGTCATTTTACCGTTATGAATGAAGTTGTTATTCATACGCTGTTGTAAGAAAGTAGTTACGGTTGAAATGATATTTATTTTCATTGAAAATAAAGATAAAGAATTTAAAATACAATCGAATATGGTAGAATATGCAAGAAAAAAACATCTGACATATGTTTGCGGTTCGGATAGGAATATCCGTCCATCGGTCACCCGCCCATGGGCGGTAACTCGGCAAGCCTCGTTACCGCCCAATGGGCGGGTCACCTCGGGACTGATATTCCGATCCGAACCGCAAATATGACAGATATTATTATGATTAAAAAGAACAAAGGGCAATTACTCAAAAATTTATGAGAAGAGTTATCAGTCTTACGCACATCATTCCTACTCAATAACATCCATCCACCTATGATATTTCATTTCACTTTTGGGTTATGCTCCACTAGGGTGAAAAATTAAGTATGAAAAAAAAAAACAAAAAAAGGGCAATAACTTTTACAATAGCTCTCGTTCTTTTTGAATAGTCGAGCGTAAACAAGAGTTAAGTAAATCTTAAATCGTAACAGGGATATTTTAACTGCCTCAAACAGGACATCATAGAAACTGACTGTTAGTTGTAGCAATGAATCAAATCAATTGGATGGCCATTACCACGAGCAAAGATATTGTTTATTTTAGCATTGACGAAACTAACAATAGTTCGTTGGATGATGCTAACACTCTATCATTTTTTTTCTGCCATTATAAAAAAACAACAACATTAACATGACATTTACTTTCCCATTCCAACTCACAAAAATATCGGCGGCCATATCCAGCTAAACATTGTGTTAAGATAAGCTTGTAAATGAGGAAACTTACCAAATTTGGGGCCCAAAACGTTATCCATTTATCCATTTAACATTGACGCAAAACTTGTTCAAAGACGGTTTCAATGTTGAATGACTTAATTACTCACTCATGAAGGCAGGCATTTTAACATTGTTTATCATGAATAAAGGTGAATTATGTCCGATTGAAATAAGTGCACGAAAATTCCGTGTGAATAAAATTTTACCTACTAAGTTTAAAGGCCATGCAAATATTTCCTATAGTTTAATGTTTTCAACGTGAACATACATTTAATTTCAGTTAGATTTATTTATAATTAAATGCGTTTATTAATTTATCTGTTCTTTACACTTTAACGTCGTATAAGTCCGATACAGTTTCTCGTATTTTCTTCGAAAGTGTCTTCTTAAAGACGTAAAGAAGACAGTTCGCCTGGACAAACAACAATGTATCCTCGGCTTCGCCTCGGAAAATTTGTTGTTTATCCTAGCAAACTGTCTTCTTACGTCCGTAACCTTACAAATTTAGTGTATTTATCATGTAATTGAATTTTGTGATAAGAAATATAAAGATTGTGTTACATTAAAGAAGAAAGAAACATCATGTCATCGCAATTTAAAATTATCACACAAAATGGTACCAAAACACATTTTTGAGACATTTTTGAGATTTTGTTGTCTTAAGATGTATCGTGTTATGTCATAGTTGTCTGTCTTTTATCAGCTGATTATAGCTTGACAAGTCATAAAAAGTAGTTACCTTATCATATATCTTACAGATTTAAAACTCGGTGGGGGAAAAATAACACCTAAACCATTAAATATAATGTTCATCAACTTGCTATTTTGTTCTACAATATATGTTTAACAATTATGTGATGGCATTTTATATGTTTTGAAAACAAAAATATTGTACGGATAAATACTTTTTTGAAAAGATTTCTTTATAATGTTCTTCCAGCAAAATTTGTAAAATGGATATTCGATCTCATTACATTTTATTGTAAACTTTAGTTTTGGTTGACACATCATCTGTATCATTTTAACTTTGACTACCTTATAATCTAACATGAAAAAAAAAAGAGAAATGGTTATTGATGAAAGGAGCATTTATTTTATGCCCCTCCCCTACAAAAAATTAGAGGAATTATTATTTGTACAGTGCCATTCTTTCTTCCATATTCCTTACTTTGAGTTCGGTCCATACTTTTGCGCATTTTGCATAAATTGTGCACTGATGGTCATGTCAAGTCAATAATTATGTCATTCATGGATGGATTTTTGAAATAACTTAATAAAAAAGTTTTTGGACATAATGTCGATGTGTCACATTCAAAAATCAAGTCTTTAGCTTTAAAACTCAGGGTCAAACTTTTACTTCCATATTCACAATATAATTAATATATGTTTTTTTCTTTCCAATGTCATTTTTAATCCTGGATGATTTTTTTTACAATTATGCATAACTGTTTTTACATTGATCTGATGTGTATCACGCTAAAACAATTTAAGATGTGTTGCTCAAAGTCACCCCTATTTTTTCATTTCATGCGATGATACTCTTGTCTGGTCAACAATTATGAGTTGCACAGATGAACAAGAAATAATCAAGTATCGCGTTCGAAGGTTAAGGTCATAATTGTCAATTGTCATGATTTGTACATAAATTTGTAAATCTTGGATTTTGGAAATATTATGCGTAAACATGCTGCTTGTGAAATGGATATTTAGCGAACTAGATTCAGTTGTTTATCCCAAAGGTGAAGGTCACAAATGAATGTCAAAAGTCGTGATACTGCATTGATAGTTATGTCCAGTCAATATTCTTCCCACTTATTTAAAGATTTTAAAATAATTGTGCTTAACTATGCAGTAATTAGTGAGAATAAGTTTGAACATGAATGGTTCAAGGTAAAACTGAATGAAGGTAAAATGTCATAAAGATATATTCATGGTAGTGTTTATTCATCAATAATGTTATTCTTGAACTAACTGAACTAACAAGGCATAATTTTGTGGCAAATTAAGAAGGCCATTTTGACAGCTAGAAAAAAGAAAGTAACGACTGTATATCAAAATAGTATTTTTATGTTTTTTTCTGGTTAAGTAAGTATCCATTCCGTCATAGATGCATTTTTTAAAATAACTTTACGCACGAGTATAAGGAAGTTTGTGTTTATAATTGTAACACTTTCGACACGTTCGATTGTTTCAGACAGATCTTGTTAAAAACATCGTATTCTTTCACTATATATTAATCTTCTGTTTGTGAAGTATTTCATCATCATCATTTATAAAGCATCATGTCAGGTAATATTGGATTTTTTTTCAACAACTCCATTTAATTTTGTACGACATCAAGATGTAAACTTTACTATTAATATGACAATGTTTCCAAAATGTATACAATATAATCAGAAAGCTTAGGTTTCTTGCTTTGCAGGTAATATGCAAGTACAGTTTTCATAGACAGATTTAGGGCATGATTACAACAAGAAAAGAAGGTTAATAAATGCCATATAATTAAGTCAATCGTTATGTCCATCTGTAGTATGCCTGCCTAGCTCAATGAGAGAGCATTAGATAAGTAATCAAGGAGTCACTTGCTTGATCCTCCGACAAAGTAAATTTCTATTTAAAAAATAGATCTTTCATCGCTTATTCAAATATCATATGAGGTTTACAGGGGTCACTTGCTAAGAAATTTGCAGCTTAATTATTAAGGAAATCCGGTTAGGTGGATCAAAAGCCGAAATAAGGCCAAATTGTTAGAGAACGCCAAATTTATGTTTTATCCATTGTTTTCTCATTAGGGTACTCACAGTTTGTTAATTGTGGGAGCATACGCCACTTTTAATGTACTGCCTGAAAACAGTAACATTGAGCTTTCAATGATGACCTCCGTATTAACATATCTGCGAATTATTCAAAATTCAAATTTAACTATTTCATGCAGAAGGTTGAATTATCCTTGAGTAGGTGCTTTGGGGTGTTGACGGTAGTATGCATTATCCAGTACCATCCATGAACAGGCTCAATCAAACCAAGTCTGCAACATTTTCAATTCTACTGCTTATTGGAAGTTCTTTAGAGGTTGTATTTTTTCCCTATTCACACCTGTTACTTATGCCAAACTAGCATTTTTTAGAATAAATATGCTCAAAATCGTACAAGCAAATAGAAGCTTTAAGAATACACAATATGGCACATATACGCTCGGTTCGATTATGCCTATTTTTTAACAGTAGTGATAAATGCAAGCTTCTAACAACGTCCTCCAAGCAAAATTCAGTATTTAAACAAAAATGTAGTGAAATTATAACAGTGAAACTTAGTTTTTAACATCCGTAGGCAAGTTCATAAGACGGTAATTAATGGATCTTCAATGTAACCATTGCGCCACTCCATGAAAAACAGTGTATGGACCCAAGTAAAATAATGCGTGTAGCCTAAATATGAAAATTGTGTTGAACTAAATTATTGAAATTTTTAAAATAGGGTTATAAAGTCTTAATATCAGATAAAAGCCACCAAAGGAGAAATCTTAAGTCAGGCAACATATCCTCAAGGGTGATATTCGGTATTCACGAAGGAATACTAGAACCACCCAACGGGAAAAAAGTCAAATAGAAGAAACTAAAACTATGCAACACAACCATGTTATTGTGCTGAACGATTTAAATTCAATGATCAAAAATATAACATCCCAGATTGATCAAACTGTCAGGAGCTGATGCATGATTTTTGCCATCTACACAGTCAGTGCTCAGTCTGATTTTGAAACACTCCCAAAGTACTGGCATTTAAAACCTTATTTTTGCTGAATAGTGAGACAACACATAACATAGCTAGTGGAATTAAAGGAAACAGCGACTATGTACTTATAAATGTAAATTATAACTAAATACTGGTCGGTTGCTTTGTGTGAAAATTGTTGCTTTTAAATCAACTTTTGTACAGAATGTATAAGTGCATAATTTCAAGATGTATGTATTTCTATGACAAGTATTGATAGCTTAAACATGTTTTAACTATTTGGATGTTTTGTGTGCAGTAACAATCACAACTTTTGCTAAACTTATTCATATACGATTGCTAATTTTATAAATGACAATAATTCTTACCTTTGTCAAATTAAAAAATGATGATGTGTTTATATCAAATTTCACAACTACAGTCTCACAAAATGCATTACACATACATCATGGTTCTTGATTAATATAATTGTAAGTGTGTCTTTTGATGATTTTAATGCGCTTTTTCTTAATTGTAATTATGATGCAAAATTACGTTTATCAAAGTCACATTATGCATCAAAAATAAATAAATTAAATACTGGTTTAAGAGAATGTAAGATGCTTGTTACCTGAATAAAATAGCGATTTATCCAAAATACTTTGTAATAAATGTAGCAAAATGTAAGCAAAGTAGTATTTTAACTTCCTTCCATACAAAATACTAATTCACAACAACTATACTTATTGCCAAAATGTAACAGATAAAATAGTTCAGGTGATTGGCCAGTGATTAACGATATGGATACCATAAAACTATACCAAAATTAAAAAAAAACTTTAGAGAAAGGAAGATAAAAGCTTTTGTGACCCATAATAGGCCTTTAAGAAAAACATAATTAATTACAGGGGTTATAAACAGATATCAAAATTAATAAAATTACATTTGTTTTTGTAGAAAAAAACGTAATAAAAACTGTTTCTGCCCATAAGAGTACGTTGAATAAGCATCGTTTAAGTTCAATTTTATCCCACACACTTTTTTAGTGCTACTCTTCTGAGACACATGCTTGGCGACAATTTTAATTAAAGCACACTTACATCTATTTTATGTTACAAAGATAAAAAAAAGTTACCAAAATACTAGTATGTTGTTTTTATACATTTTTGTGTGAATTAATTATGAGAAATAAAACGTTTAAATGATGTTTTTTCTTACTTGATTTAAGAATTTATATACTGAAATTTGAAAATACTTGTATTTGCTATACATCCTCTGTTTTAAACATAAAATTAAAATATTTTTGAGAACACACACACACACACACACACACACACACACAAGATTGGATAAGTTTTTACTCCATACACCAGAGATAAACACAGTATAAATACATAACGTCATTATATAACTGGCCCTTTTATTAGGACCATATTAACTTGACCAACAAGAGGGAGTGCAGCTGTCTAAACTTTTTATTCAAAAATATTCAGTAAGAATTTCGTAGATTTCACAACAATATCTGCAATAAAAGTGTTTTACCAAAACATGACTATGCTAGGTACATCATTAACATAATTTATTGATAATAATTGTCAAAAAAAGGCAAAAAATTACTATTAAACATTAAAAAGTAAAAGCATGTTCTATTAGCACTTTAATTTTGAAAGTGTTATATCGGACCCGATTTTTTTTAACTCTTTCCCTCTGTGATACATTTTCTTGTAATGATTTTTATGCCAAACTAATACAGCTATTATCAGCTAAAACAACTGTAGCACAATTCTTCTACTTTGTGTCAAAACGATATACTAAAAGGCAACAAAATGCTAAAACTGTGGGTTTTTTACCTGTTAAATTTTTGGTTAATTGTGATAGTCTTAAAGGTTGCTATGGCATGATGTTTCTTCTCTTCTCAAATGTAATACATATTTATATATCTTACCACAAAATTAAATTTATATATGATAATTGCACTAAAATTGCAAAATGAGGGCAAGTTTTAGGAGCTAATTAATTTTGAACGCGCTTTCTTGGGGGTTATTTTACCCCACCCACATTTGAAGCTGTACTCTTCTGTTATAAATGCGTCAGGTTATGAATTTTTATGCTTACCTTATCAAAAATGTTCAAATGATAAAGAACATACAATTAAAACACAACTTCCTATACATTAAACTGAAATTATAAAGTGAAGGCAAATTTTGGGAACATATTAATTTTTTAAAAAATCGGTAATATTACCCCACCCACTTATGAAGATCTACTCTTACGGCATTAATGCCCAGAAAATGATTTTGTATGCTAAACTTGTCTGGCTATGTTAAATTGATAAAGTATAAACAATTTAAATGCATTTTCGTTTATATTGTGTAAATACGGAAACACGAAAGTCTTCATATTGTCAAAAAATTCTATTTTTTTACAATTTTTAGGTAAATTGATAGTGATAATTTTAAAGATTGCCGTATAATTGTCATTTTTGCTTGATTGAATCATAAATTAGCCATATTTTATCTGATATTGTGCAATTAAAACTACTTTGTACAAAATCCGTATGTACAAAATCAAGAAACAAAAATTATATGGTATTTTGTAATTTATGGCGGCTATATCACCCTTAGGATAGCATTAGGATATCTACCCCTCATTCTTGAACCCATGCGATTGATGTCTTGAATTTCCTTAACATGCTTGCTCACATCATCGCCATATAATAAATCTGTATATTTCTGAGAGGCAGAACATAAATAATGATACTCTTTGTTCAGATCAGTTTTGTGAGTCTCTTTTCTTCTTATGTTAATTAATTTTTGCCTGACCTAATAAACCTAAAGCATCTGTCCCAGATTCAATTTCATATCCAGATAGTCTGTCTGAAGCCAAATTCAGAACCTTGGTAACAATGGCAGCAGCCTTAACGATAGATTCTTGTATAGACTGCATCTTAGCATCAATAGTCTGCATATGGGGAGATAATAAGTTCCAAACAAGACTATTTACTCTTGTTTTCGTTAATGCTGTACAATTTTCTGGACGAGATGTCTCTTTCATGAGCAAGGCAAACTTAAAATCAGAAATACCCTCACGAAACACATTATTAACCAAATTAGCCAAATCGGTGTCAACCTCGTCATCGACGGTTTCCAACAAATCATACTTGGAACAAACACCTTTAAAAGCCCCGGATGACCCCTGTTTGTTAATCTGCACTGACTGATCAGAAGGATGTTCATCTATATTACTACATATTGGATCAGTAACACCCAAATCAGCATCGCCGAAATGGTCTTCCTCTTCATGATCATTATAATAATTAACTGGAGCTTCCTCACAAAATGATAACATTTGGGACTCTAAAGACTTCAAACGGATATCTTGGGCTTTCTGATTTTTATTAATAGAGTTCAAAATACCCAGTTCTTGGTGAAATTTTTCACTCTGCACATTTTGTTTAGACACGGAACTCGACGAGTTCGAAGCTAACTCACCGGCTGACGACTGCGTCGTCGAAGTTTTCTTTGTAGATGGGACTTTCGAGGGCTTTTTGACTGAAGTCACAATTATTGGTTTTGTCTGGTGACCATCAGAAACGCTCATATCGGCTAATTTCAGCTTTGCTTTAGCCTTGTTGGCCTCACGCACTTCAACTTCGGCCATTACTACCGTAAAGCGTTTGCACTACCACAAACACAACACGTGGTAAAAAATACAAAAATAGTCAAAACCCAAAAACGTTATTTACAGCGTAAAATAACTAAAAAGGAATAGTTTTACTTTCAAGTCACTACAACGTAATGACAAAATACAAATTTAAAACTAATTTACAACAATGGTCGATAAACCTCGTTTATCGGAGAGAGTAAAAACAACGTCTTTACTCTACTTGTACGATAGGCGCACTGATTTATACGACATGGTCCGGCGCGCATCTCATTTGAGACCGACAGTAGTTTGACGTAATAAAATCTCCGTATGATCAACACCTGCAGATGTTTCTAACCTCAAAATTCGTCAAATTTTGAAGTCTGCTTAGACCGGTGCTAGGGGGCGTTGGCGATAGTCTTCACTTTCTAGTACCGTCGATGAATAGGCTCTGCCCTTTGTCTTTGCCCTGTCCTGTTTTTGTTTGGGGTCCCCCTGGGCTCCTTGCCATTGGTTCTTGTTGCTGGGTCATGTGGGGGTTGCGTTCATTGAACGCCGCCTTTCCTTGTTGATCTTGTTTATCATATTTCAATCAAACCAAAGCCGCAACATTTTCAATTTCCCATTTTGAGCTGCTGTAGGGATTAAGCTTTTATTGTTGTTGTTTTTTTTATCTTAATGAATACAAGCTTTAAATGAGCTGGCGTTGTCTTTGTTCATACATTTTACAGTTGAGTTTAGGTAAAGTATGATAAACAAGATCAACAAGGAAAGACGGCGTTCAATGAATGGTCAGGTCGGCCGAAAAATTGTTTGCATTAACAAGCCATCAGAGGGGTAAAATAATATAGAGAAAATAAGAATCCCTAAAGAAAGCCCAACACGTCAAAATTGAAAATGTTGCAGGCTCGGTTTGACTGAGCCTGTTCGTGGACGGTACTGTCAACTATCGTCCACGCCCCTAGCACCGGCTTAAGCAGAATTCAACGTTTAAACATGAATGGTAAAATTTTGGATTTAGAAACATCCGCAGATGTGTTCATACGGCGGTTATCATGGAACATTCAGTGATTCATCCTGCTCGAAGTTCATTCTAGGTGTTGTTGGCGTTTTGGAACTTCACCTTCGGGATTTTCATGGTAACTGCGGGGTACCGTTTAAAAAAATAAACACAAACACGTTATTTTTATTGGATTTTTCTATTTGCATGGCTACTATACTTATTAGTCAAATTATTTTCAACCATTTGTTTTAAATGTTTATCATATCAACGTTTGTTAGATTTAATTGTAATATGCTGTTATTGTGTTACATATTGGTAAAAATTAACAAAATTGTTCATGTATTTGGGATCAATTGTTCCAATTTGCTTAAAGGAACATGTATACAAAATATTAGGAACTCGACGTCACTTAAACAGTTTTCAGACCTTCAATATTCCAAGACAAAATGCTCAAGTCATACTATTCTCTGGTCTCCTAGTCTCTACAATGTGGTTTCGCTCCATGAGTCGGGGCGTACAGCTGGTTGTTGATAAAAAGCTTGTCCCGGACCAAAACTACTTTCTTGCCGTCTCTCCTGGTTTTCAGCATCTCCGGGATAAGGGAACGTCTACGTTCCATTAGTTCGGGTGGTAACTGTTTTGTCACATTATACGGTGAGCTTGTGAAATTTAAGCCTTTCAAATGATTCTTGACGGCTTGGACAGACTGCTTATCTTTAAAGCGTACAACGATGGGTCGTATTTTGTCATGAGCAGGTGCACCAACTCTGTGGGCAACATCAATGTCGAATTGCAATTGGGGATTGGAAATATTCAAGATTTTAGCGACAAAATCATGTACTTTTTCTTCACAGTTCACCGTGTTAGAACTTGTTGCATGAGAATTAATCGTCTGTTCGGGGTTTCCGGAATCGCTCTAAGGCATAATCCCGGCGGACCCAGAAGCTACCTCAGATGAGCAGACCTGGTTTAACGTGTCCGCTAAGAAGCGTGTTTGTAGAGAGAGAAGACGGTGCAGGCACAATGGAGTGTGAAAGGTAAGGATATTGGTTGGGGATCTGCGCTGCCTTCAGGAATACCGTGGAATAACATATAAAGACCCATTGAACGGCATTTCATATCAATAATGTTTTAATTAAGTTCATCATTCGAGATTTTAATATTCACATGTTCAGTAGCTAATTTAGAAACGTCGCTTTGCAACTTTGTAATTTTGTCCGTGTTTGTTTTTGTATACGTAGATATATTGTCATAGCCGTTGCTAAGAAATTCAACGCTTTTTTCAAAGGCTTTTAATTTCTCGTCCATGCTATCAACCCGCAAGGTCAAGGTTTTAATTGATGCCTGAATAGAGTTCCATTGTGTAAGTTTACTATCCATTTATCCGATCTCCCAAGAACATTCTGTAGCATTTCATAAGTTTGATTGTGTTGCAGCTGTATAAAACAGAGCAATTTTATTCACATAAAGTACTGTAGGAAGGTTTTTAGTTAGGAATTCGAATTCGTGAACAATAATTATCCCGACATAAAATTTCTTTTGGAATGCATGTTTTTTTTTCTGAGAATGCAAGAAAAAATACAACCAGTTAATAGATGTATACTCGTACCTTCTCTGGAGAATGTTTTCTTTTTGTGTTTGCTCTTTTTTCTGTTCCTTTGTTCTGCATCTTTAACAATTCCTTCATTTCATTTTCGGAGCCCGCACCGATTACCACCGCATCATAAACTTGTGTAAAATAGATAAATACAGAATCCCGAAAGTCGGCCCCATTAGTGTTACCAATTGCCACCTGAAATTTACCAAAGAGAAAGGCTTTGATTAGACATAAATATATAATTGGTGTTGCACATGAGTCTCTACAATACTTATTCAAGATTTTAGAGTAAGGGCACGGTAAAAGTTCAATATTTTTCATACTTGCAAAACAGAAGAAAGAACATGTAAAATGCTCAAAATAAAAGCAAATTGGGACAATGCCGTTGTCAATAAACTTCACGATATAAACCCATCTCTTGATGTGTCACCATCTCTTTTTGAGCGAAAAAGTTAGATTTCTTAGACAGCAGCCGTGTATATATAAACTTCATAAACGTGACGGTTATCCGATGAAAAGTGACGTTATACAAACGTGCAGTATTATAAGATAAACAGTCACTTCAAAATTTTATGTGATTAGACTCAGTAAGTGTATTGTAAGAATACAACGAATAACATACTTTTTCACCGTGTTTTATGGGTTCGTAATGCTATCTTTTTGGGAGGAAATTTAAAACAATTCAATATTTTTCTATTAGGACTTTGACGGTGGATACGGAGTATCTTTCCACATAGAATGTAGGACAATGTCAAAACACCCTACCTCAAATATTAATTTATGTTTACAGATTACATAACCCCAAAAGTGATAATTCAAATTTTACAAAATGATCAATAAAAATCAAAAGGAATGTTTATCTTAAGTAACATTAATTAAAGTATCAACGATGTCATGTATTACATTATAAATCAAAATTCAATTCAGTTTAGTAATAAAACGTGTGTGGTTATGTCCACTATGCAAAATTTTGAGGTGTGGGGTTTTGACGCTTGGGTTTTTGTCGGTATTTTTCCACATATGAACAAAGAAATATTTTACCATAGTTACAGTACCTGAATAGAATGTTAATATAAATCAGAAAACGACTTTTCATTTTGTTGTATTGCACTTAAAATGATTTGTTACTTTGTATTGCCAGAATACTAAATATCTTCTCCATAAAATGTTGGTTTACCAAAATAGAAATTGCACATGGTAGTGTTGTGTTCGCTAAACTGGTCAATAAGGTGCACGAAAATCAGTTTCTCAAAATCGGCAAGACATCACTTAAACAAGCACCGCTAGGCGAAGCATTATATCCCGAAAAGCGTTGAGTTTTTTAGTAAGGATGACGGAAAGACGCCATGGGTATAATATAATATAAGCTGAATTTCAGAGAGTGGACAAAACCCCACACCTTCAATTTTATATAGTGGACATAACCCCATACCTAATTATTATTTATAAAACCATACAATTCATATGATTCTGATCGTGTGTTAGAAAAGAACAAAACAGAATATTTACCAAAGTTTTTCATGGAATGGCACAACTGTGTCACATTGAAGGTTCCATGATAACCGCCGTATGAACACATCTGCGGATGATTCTAAATTCAAAATTTCACCATTTCCGTGTTAAATGTTGAATTCTGCTTAAGCCGGTGATAGGGGGCGTGGACGATAACTTGCACTTTCCATTATCGTCCATGAACAGGCTCAATCAAACCGAGCCTGCAACATTTACAGTTTTGCCGTGTTGGGCTTTCTTTAGGGATTCTGTTTTTCACTATTTCATTGTCACATCCGTGTTATTTGTGCCGTGTGGCGGCTGTAAAAAGTCTCCCCGTACATTTAATCAATGATGTTATATTTTCGATCCTTGAAGATCGTTCAGCACGACATTATTGTTGTGTATACATTTAAGGTGGTAATTTAGTTTCTTGTATTTGGCCTTTTTTCAATTTGGGTGGTTCCAATATTCCTAATTGAATACTGTGTAACGATGAGGATGTTCCACCTTGGACTTATAATTCCCCGGAAATAAATATTAACCTTTCAAATATAAAAAAGGCATCAAATTCACCTGAATATTTCAAAGAGAAGTTTCTAGCAATTAAGGAAGAACATGAAGATTTTATACATATTTATACGGACGGTTCAAAAGAAGGTTGCAAAGTAGGTGCGGCTGTGTTTGAAAATAATTTTACATCTAGTATGAGGTTACCAGATAATGCATCAATTTTTACTGCTGAAGCAAAAGCTATCGATTTAGCATTGTCATACATAGTACAGCATACCCACGATAAATTTGTGATATTTTCTGACTCGCTTTCTGTTTTAATATCCATTAAAAATAAAAAATCTGACAATATCATGGTAAAGAAACTTCTTTTGCAATTTCATGATATACTAAAAACAAAATATGTTAAATTATATTGGATTCCAAGCCATGTAGGAATACGAGGAAATGAAAAAGTAGATGCTTTAGCTAAACAATCATTAAATTTTCAAAAAACTGACTTATTGTTACCTGCTTGTGATTTTAGACCGGCTATAAATAAACTCGTATCATCTGAATGGAAAGCAAATTGGGACAAGGCCGTTTTTAATAAACTTCACGATATAAACCCATCTCTTGATATGTCACCATCTCTATCTCTGTCAAACCGCCGTGATCAAACAGTTCTTCTTCGATGCCGAATTGGACACACTAAAATTACCCACTCTTATCTCCTCACAAATGACAATGCCCCTTTCTGTGTAGGTTGTAATAAAAATTTTACTGTCAAGCATTTTCTTCTTGAATGTCATGATTTTTCACAGGCCCGTAATAGATTTTATTCTGTAAATTCACTCAAAGAACTTTTTAATACAATTCCATCAAAAAACATAATTGATTATTTAAAAGAGATAAACTTGTATTCTAGGATCTAATTGGCTCATTTCTATTGTCATTTACAATGTTTTACATAATATTTTAAGCCTATTATAGCATTCGGCACGATATGGCCAGTTATGTGTTGACGTGCCGTAAAAATCCAAACAAACAAACAAACAAACCCTTAGGATATGTTGCCTGCTTTTTAAATTTGTCTTTTGACGTCTTATCTGTGATATGCAGGCTTCATAACCTCAGATCCTTCAAAATTCCATTTTATTTAGTTCCGCCCATTGTTTTATCGTTTAGGGCACACGCATTCTTTTACTTGGGAACCATACGCCGCTTTTCATGGAATGGCACAACTGTGTCACATTGAAGATTCCATGATAACCGCCGTATGAACACATCTGCGGATGTTTCAAAATTCAAAATTTCACCATTTTCGTGTTAAATGTTGAATTCTGCTTAAGCCGGTGCTATGGGGCGTGGACGGTAACTTGCACTTTCCATTACCGTCCATGAACAGACTCAATCAAACCGAGTCTGCAACATTTACAGTTTTGCCGTTTTGGGCTTTCTTTAGGGATTCTGTTTTTCACTATTTTATACTATTATATAGTAACTTTACCCAGCAGGCACATCAACGTTGTTTCAACGTTGAATTATGGTCAGATTTCAACGTTGAAATAAGGTTGGATTTGGATTCGGATTTGAAAGTTGAAACAACGTTGAAATTTCAACGTTGATACAACGTTGCAGCTTCAACGTTGGCACAACGTTGAAGTTTCAATGTCATTTCAGCGTTGAAAACCCACCATACTTTAATTTTTGGATAAAAAGCAAAGTAACCAAGTTTAACAAAATATCAAGACAAGATTGAATACTTCAGATATTTTATTTCAAAAATACAGTTCAAGTGCTGCTTAAATTCACTTCAATAGTTTTAACAATTAAACTACAATCTGTTCCAATCTTTCCTTCTAGATCTTTCTGGGTATGTCAAGTGTTTGAGTACTTCTTTGGCTGTCTCTTACTGCTTCTGCAAATAAAAATAAGAAGTTTGTAGTTAAAAGTGACTTGGTCTATCTCAAATTATACATATAATTACTCAACTTAGTGATTTGTTTTTATCTTAAAATCATGCTTTTCTCTAAGATTTACATCATAAAACAGCATAGAAATTGAAAAATATCTAAGTTTCATATTGACAGCAAATACTGTATATAAGACAACAAAATCTTTTTAAAAAGTCTCACCTATGATTGGTAAGAAAAATTGCTCCCCGTCAGTTCCTTGCAGCATATTCCCAAAAAATTAACATTCTAAGCTCTAGCTAAGACCATTTTATGCAGCATCCTGAAATCAACAAAAAATGTAAATTTTATATATTAATAATGTTACATGAATATTCCGAAAATAATATATTTTAAGACAAGATAAATATCCAGTAGTTGAAAAATGTATACTTTGTATAGTAAAGAAATTCAAATATATAAATTAATAAGAATAAATTTCAATTTAACAAACCTGACAGTCCTTTTCATGTTGAATGTATGGTATACAGGCTACAGCTGCAAATCTCTAAATTTCAACCAGGGCCAGGATCTGGAATATAAAATAATAAAGAATAAAATAGAAATAGATTTATAATTCCCCATAAATTTACGACTATTAAACTTTAAAGTTTAACACTCAAATTTGTTATTTAACTTAATAATGTTGTTTTTTTTTCAAACTAATTAACACCGTATTATACTATCACTAAAATATAAACATAGTAATATATATATTGACGAATCGTCTTGGGACGTAAATTATGTGGGCCGAACTACTTTATAGGTTTCAATTTTATAATTGATTAAATTCTAATTAGGATATAGTACAGGCAATTGTTTAATAATATGAAAAATAAATTTAAGAAAGACAACATTTGTAAAATCATAAATTGCCAAGGACATCAATAACTTCATGCTTACAAGGCCTACCGATCCCAAATCTTTCAATTAGGTCGCGAAAACGTGTCAAATCAACTCAATCATGTGTTTTCATCTCTCATTTATTTCATAAAGTAAATTAAAGTAGAATTTTAAAAATAAATAATAATATTTTAAAAAATAATCAGTAAACTAATGTAAAACATCACGGTATTACCTCCGAAATCCAAATAAATTGCCAATCGTGTTGTTTTCAAATTTTCCAAACAGCGCCACCATTTGCACGAACGATAATCATAGACAACAAACAAAATCATAGACCGCAACAATTACTTCCCTTGACCAGCGTTATTTTATAAACGGGGTTTTAACTAATATCAATTTATTAATCAATATTATTCATAAAGAACTAAAAAATAAAACAACAAACAACAAAACATATTAACTAATACTTAAAGCGTTAATAGAAAGTGAAAAATTATTTCCAACTTTATTTGTTTCAATATACAGAAAACGATTGTAACGCAAATTCCTGACAAAAATCACTTACAGACTAATTCAATAAAGGAATAATAACACAAAATTAGTACAAAAACAAATCGGCGACCAGGGGTGCACAATTAGTACCCATAGGAATTCCTATGAACACATCTGCGGATGTTTCTAAATTCAAAATTTTACTATTTCACGTTTAAATGTTGAATTCTGCTTAAGCCGGTGCTAGGGGGCGTGGACGGTAACTTGCACTTTCCAGTACCGTCCATGAACAGGCTCAATCAAACCGAGCCTGCAACATTTTCAATTTTGCCGTGTTGGGCTTTCTTTAGGGATTCTGTATTTATCTATTTTAAGACGTGCTGAGTATAACTTTGAATAAGATAAGCTGCTGTATATAAAGGATCTGTTTGAATAACTATATTATCTGCCTCCGCGTCTAAGATTTTCAGAGATGATAATGAAAGGGAAGTAAGACGTGAGTTTTTTAAGATAATATTTAAGTCGGTGACAGACAGGGTAATTTTAGATTTACGTTTGATGTTGCCATTTCTACGTACTCCGTACTCCGTGAGATCGGGATCTACGTTTACGAATATTCAGAATAGAAAATATATCAATGTTTGGATCTTAGAGATGTTACCTTGTTGAAAAATATTGTCATTTAGGCCAGTGGGAAAGGCGTTTGTAAGTTCTT
This sequence comes from Ruditapes philippinarum, assembly GCF_026571515.1. Taxonomy (NCBI): domain Eukaryota; kingdom Metazoa; phylum Mollusca; class Bivalvia; order Venerida; family Veneridae; genus Ruditapes; species Ruditapes philippinarum. The sequence continues at coordinate 10,832 of NW_026855462.1, read as the reverse complement.
GATCCATTTTAATTCTGCTAAGTGTCTAACTTTAACTTTAAAACTAGCAGAAGCATCAGAATCATAAATTATTTGTTCCACTGGTTGAATTGAAACATTTTTAAATGAATGACCATCTTAACGAAAATGTTGATATAGAAAAATTTTGTGCGATTTCTCTCATTTTATAAAAATGTTCACGGAATCGAATTTTAAGAGAACGTCCTGTCTGACCAACATACTGTATGCCACACCCAGGGATGTTTAAAGTTAAAACATAAACAAAATGAGTTCCCTTTCAGTCAATATCTTTATTCAAAATAATATTAAAAGTTCTCCCATTTACATTAGAGGTTATTGTAGACCTGTGCGATAAAAAGTTACAACATCCGCACCTCTTAGAATTACACTTATTAATAGAAGGATACACTCTAGCTCTATGAGGATAATTAGTATGTGTGATATTATATTTCTTAAGAATGGTATGATTTATAGGACAAAGCCTAATGCGTAAAGAATTATTGAAAATATTAGAGTTAATGGATCGTGGAATATAAAATGAATTAACAGATGAAAAGTTTAAAGGCGAAAGAACGACGGATGGTGTTCGTCTAGGTGTACTGTGATTTCCAATCTGTAAAGAATTAGTAGACGTAGAATGTACCCGAAGGGATGAAAGAAAGTGTGTATTGTTTCTATTCAAGTTATTCATAATTATATGTAGTAATAAAATGATTCCGTGTCCAGTGGGGCACCAATATTAAAGTAACGAGACTAGAGTATTAGTGCCACAGTGTACACAGAACCTGCAAAAGGGTAAGATTAAAGAAAATTTGGGGTATAAAAATATAATAAGGTGGAAATAAATATAAACCATTAGTCTATGAAGGCTGGACATGGAGGGGGACACGAACACTGAACGCCGAACAATCCCTTGAGGATGACAATATAACAACATTGTGTCAGGGAATGACATTAACCCGGAAAGAGATAAATTCTTATCACTCGGGGGATGCGTCCCTCGAGGGACTTTTTAAATATGGGGTGTGCATAGAGGCCAGGGTGTCCACGTCCGTGACATCAAAGTCCCCACAATCACTCCGTGGTGATGGGTGACCCTTCTGCCACCGGCGGTGACCCCCTGATCTATTTGTTATTAGGAGTGTAAGAGGAGGGTGATCGCAATCCCCCTCACTCTCATTTATACTCTTATTGATTGGTAAAAGTACCGGTTGGTGGTTCGAATCCCTGTTGGAGGTCTTCACCTCTGCCACACTCTTATTGAGTAAACTTTCCTGCTCGCCATTAATATTAATAGGCGAGCATGGGGGTGTGACAGGTGAGTTCCTGGAGGACCACGATCATTTTCTTCCTTGATCATGGCCTCCTCTCCTTCAGTATTAGCTGGGCCTTGGTCCAGCCTACTTTTCTGGCTCGGGCAATAGCTGTAATTGCTGTGGCGCGGAAATAGGCGACACAGCCCGTGTATGCCGCGCTATGTCCCTCGCCACAATTGGTGCATTTAACTGATTGTGACCCAGAGGTCCTTGTGTTGTGGTCCCCGGCACACCTGCCGCACCTAATGCTACCCCTGCAGGACTTTGCCATATGACCAAAGCTCTGACAAAGATAGCACCTGGTGGGAGGCTAAACATAAGTCTCGGTTTTGTATTTTATAGTCAATTTTCCTCACTCAGGTACACTTCAAGGGGGCACGCACCTGCAAAGGTGAGATTGAGTGCTGTAGATGGCTTCTCTTCTTGTTGGGAAGCCTATCTACAGCAATAAGGGGTGCCCCTTTGGACCTGTCAAAATCCAGCCTAACAAATAGTGCATAGAGATAGTTATGTCTCCCCCTTAACTTGGTGACACATATTGTTTACGCTCTTTTTGTCATTTCACAGGTCCTCCTCCATAGATATGCCGTGGACGACAACATCGTTGTCTCCCCCGGCATACTTGTCACCACAAATAAAATATTATTCATTTTGAATTCGTCAATTTTAATACTGTTGATTAGCGCCTCCTGGGAGACAAACTGCAATAATATGTTACCTGATGCCAAGGGTTTCCAGAATTCTTATTAATATTCTTTATTTTGCTATTGAGCTCCTTGGCCAGGGTCCTTACCGGTATGGAGGTGATTTTCTTGGTTAATCCCTTTAGGACCCCTATGTTCCCGGACGTATTACATAATATCTCATGGTTCTTACCGGGGTCCAACGCACAGTCAAAGACCCGTGAAAGATCCATGTGATGTCTAGATAGCCCGTGACGGGCCACCTTGACTGGCATAATTGCCAATAACTGCGGTTTGACCGCCAATTACACTCTAATATATATATATTTTCTGAGTTTAATGATTTAAAATCTATTTATAATTTAAAACTCTAGTTATATTCATATACTATGTATATGATATACACTGTTATTGCACTATAAACACTTTAATACAGCTGAATGTTATAAAAAAGAGTGACTCACTAGCCAGGTAAATATACCAAACACACTGATGGTCAATATGACCTGATAAATAATTGTGTATATCAATCAAGGAAAAAGCAAAGGCAATAAATAATGATTGATCTATTAATTAATAAACATATATATATATATGTGAAATAAGTTAAATACTAAGTATTTAGCTATTAGTACTACATAAACAGTAGTAAGTTTGGTACGATTATAAATAATTTCGAAACAAGAACAATATAAATGATGGAGGAAAGTATTGGCTGGTGCATAACGTGACGTCTTGAAGGTGGGTGGGCGGGGAACCGCTTGGCTGACGATCGACGTTAAAAAATACCATGTAAAATAACAGTGTGCGCCGTAGGTGGTTGTGATCACTAGAGATGGTTGTCGTGCTTATATAACGTATGTGTCTAGTGTTTGTAAAATCTATTTATTGCGTTTAACTGCAATTTTATTAAATATTAGCCTTTGTTTACAAAATGGCTTCACCGGAAACGGTTGAAGGGAGTTTACTGTAACTGAATCTACCCTTGTTTACATACTGCTTTTTAAAGAGCGGGAAAATGTCACGTCTGCTGTTGAGAACCGTCAAGTCAATAAGGCACCGTTCATCTTTATTCAACCACGGTGCACCTTATTGATCACCGTTCTAATATACGTACTTTATTTATATGATAAATAAACAACGTCAACACACTTTATAATAGCTTTGAATACAATCACAAACAAAATACTTAACTTGCACATTCTAACGTCTTTACATCATTTTAATGATATTACTTTTGAAAACATAACTTTAAGAACATATTAAAAAAACACTTTAAACAACACAATACTTTACTTTTAGACATACATTTGATATATAACACTTTGACATTATATTAAATATTATGCTCGTGATCTTCACGACATTCCAGCGACGAACTATAATAATAACTAATATACAACGTTTAATAAACACTCGTACTTCAATAATAATTTTTCTTCATATTAAATTCAGTATCAAAACTGAATATCAAAGTTACTTTTTAAGATTATGGTAATATTCTGCATACTCTTAATTCTTTTTGTATATTTCTGAAAAGATCAGACAGATTTTCTCGAAGTTCCGCGTGATTGATATTTCCTGAATGTCAAACCAATGCCGAACGTGTCATAGAAACTCTTGTATTGTTTTTAAATTTTTCAGTTTTATTCAGAGTTAAGTTAATCGAGGTTACCATTACTTCGTCAAGCTCTGATTCATCGTCACTACTTAAAGTGATAATATTGTCACTGTCAACTGTAGTATGTGATGATGAATTGTCGGCACTATTGTCATCTTTATGTACTTGCTCATCTTCAGTAGAAGTCTTATTAAAATTGACGTTATTTTAATCATCCGAAGTAATATGCACATGACACTCAGCATTTTCGTTTAAACAAGACAAATTATTCTCAGCAGTTGTAGCCAAGGTATAATTACCATCATTCAAATTTGTAGTTGGTGCCTGTGTATCATCGTCAACAGTATCATGTTCAGAACTATTAGAAGATATTATACCGCTATCTAGATCCAAAATATCATAAGTGTCACAGGAAGTGTTTCCAATGTTATCATTACATGCCATGGTAACACAGTGATTATTATCAATCAAATCATCCACCAGGTTATTATCTGTTTAACCAATATCAAAATCAACAATGTCAGAACTGTATATAGGTCCATTTTAGTGTCATTCCGATGGTCCTTTTTATACGCCCGTTTCAAAAACGGGACGTATTATGGGAACGCCCCTGGCGGGCGGGCGGGCGGCGTCTAATTTTGTCCAGAACATATCTCCTACACACATGGAGGGATTTTAACGAAACTTCATAGAAATGTTCACCACTATGAGAAGCTGTGTCACATGAACCAGGTCTCTAGGTCAAAGGTCAAGGTCACACTTAGAGCCCATTGAAAACGCTTGTCCGGAGCAAAACTTTTACATGCAAAGAGGGATTTCAATATAATTTGGCACAAATGTTCACCATTGTGAGGCAGAGTGTCGCGTGCAAAATTCAGGTCCCTGCGGCCAAGTTGAAGGTCACAGATAGAGGTCAAAGTTCAGGTAAAAATATGAAAATGTGTATAGGGACCATTTAGTCATCATTTATTGAGGGATTGTAACACAAATGGTCATTATCATGACTACAGCTGTGACACATGTAATTTATGTCAATATATGCAAGGTCAAGGTCACTAAAGATGATGAAATATCCATATTTTGTCTGGAGCATATCTCCTACATGCATGGAGGAATTTTAATTTTAATTTTAGAATTGTTCACCGCCACAAGACGTAGTACCCTGCACATGAACCAGGTCTCTAGGTCAAAGGTCAAGGTCACACTAAAATCTCTTTGAAAAACTTTTGTCCGGAGCAAAACTTCTGCATGCATCGAGGGATTTTAATATAACTTGGCACTGATGCTCATCATTGTGAGGCTGTGTGTCGTGCATAAAATTCAGGTCACTGCGACCAAGGTCAAGGTCACACATAGAGGTAAAGTTCCAGATAAAAATACAAAAATATGTATAGGGACAATTTAGTCATCATCTATTAATGGATTGTAACACAAATGGTCGCTATCATGACACCTGGTGTGACACATGATATTTAGGTCAATATATGCAAAGACAAGGTCACTGTAGATGATGAAATATCCATATTTTTTCTGGAGCATATTTTGTACATGCATAGACAGAATTAACTATTACTTTGTAAAAATGTCACCATCATGAGTCATAGTGTTCTGTAGAAGAACAGTAGATCTAACGTCAAAGTCTTACCTAGAAATAGATCTAAGGTCAAAGTCTTACCTAGAGCTCAGATGAAAAAAATGTCCACAGCACATCAAAAAAAAAAATGCTTTCAGCATATCTGTGCCAGTTGCAAATTCAGAACCCTCTATTATTTCATGTACTTCAGACATAGTATATATTCATGCCTAGAATTTCGATCACAGGTACATAAAATAATCCTCTTTCTTGGACTTGAGTATGTTCTAAAGAATGTAACATTTATTTACACATGTTTCATTCATTGGTCAAGATTCTTAACTGTGATAACTCTGGTGTTTTGTAGACTTGGTATTTGTTCTTAAAGAGACTTCCGTTTCCAAGTTTAAGAGAGAAAAAAAAAACAATTCTAAGTCGGACGGCCTCGGCCCGGTGAATTTTCGTACTATTTGTTCTATAGTAAATCAGTCAAATTTGAGGCTTAATTCTGGATTCCACTGTTCTTAATGAATTATATACTGTCTTCAACTATAAACATTAACACTATCCAAGTCCAATGAGGCCAAAAATATAATAGGTTAGCCATCTACTTTTTTCAGAAATTTTCTTTCTGTTGTAACACTGTTTAAATTCACCACTTTAAAAACTCCTGACAGCTGGTGGGTAGTACATCTTTAATCCTTCCACCAACAAATGAGTTCCTGGAGAATACACAAAAAGCAACTTTTAAAGTCATCATATAACAAACAAAAACTACACACATGCAATAAATACACTTTAATTATGACCAATCTAACTAGAGATGACTTAAATTGGGCTATTTCAAAATTTTAAAGAACTACTTTCTAGACTACAATGGGTTCGGTCTAATTCCGTACCGGGTTGAGACCTAAATGAATCCAAAATTTAAGTTAAGCCAAACTTTATACTCATTTCCTAGTACTTTAGTGTTATACAAGTACAATCATATAGGTTTGACATGTCTCTAACAAACTACATTAATGCAGTACAATTTCTTAAATATGAACCTTCATGCGAAAAGTCAGGCTCGGCCAATAGAATTGTACACAAAAATTTATATTACAAATTCTGTCATATCTTTTGATTCTGTCAATGGATTTTCTTTGAATAAAGTTTAATGTTACTGGCTAATGCCATACAGTTATTTTTATGAAAGAATAAGACCTTATTGCTTAAAAATTGTAATAGAAACTCCATTTCTTTAAATGAGAGCATGAAATTTTGGGTTAAAATACAAGTAATCACAATTAAATGTGCTTTTTTCATAACTTTTTCCTTCAATATTGTAATAAAACTTACTGATTATGATTTTTACCTATATGCCATGGTAAATAAAGTAAAGAACCAACATACACACCCTACATTGTTTGCTTAAGATATCAATAAAGACAAACAGAGGTAATCTTAAGGTTAGCAAAGAGGTTACCATATCACCATGGGCTATGTCTTCTGACAAAGTAAGATTAGCCATCTCTTACACAAATAAGGCTTAAAAAAGATGACACATACCTTCTCCCACTTTAAATCATTGAGAAGTCTTAATATAGTCAGAATTAGAGAAATTTTCTCCTGATATACATCAAAATAACTACCAAATATTGCCTGAGCATTGTGAGTCACTACCCTTAATAGCTGAAGTTTCAAACTAGACATACGTTATTACCTTCTCAATGTGTCCTGACAAAGCTGCTGCCAAACTGAGCTGAAGGAGTCCTTCCATAGATCTTTACCAGGATAAGGTAAGGTCCTGTACTCAAACCCAGGCTTTGGTAACTGCACGGTCTGAAAAAATATGCAACACTAACTAGTACATGCCTAAGAAAATTATAAGAGGCATTTATGCTGTAATTCTGATATCTGAAAATGAAAGAAAATAATGTCTTAATTAATCAATGGCTAGATTTGCTAATTCACACAGGAGAGCTTATATAAATAGTGTGTGCTGAAAAATGCATGCCTGCATGAAAATAGCAGTTAAGACATTATAAAGATAACCTAATTTAATTGCTGTAGCATCTACAACAACAACAACAACAACAATCATATCAACTGTGTTATTCTAAATGAGCCAATTATCCAAAAAGTACACTGTTTAATGACTAGAAAATATTGTATGTGTATATATCAATAGCAAATACATTCTGCAACACAGCAAAACATAAAGTTTCACTACACTGAAAATGCCTATATTTCCAAAATATAAATCACATTTGTCCTGTTCAATTGACAGTTCTGCTTCATTGAAATACAAGACAATAGTGAATATTTACATACTGATTACCACAGCATAAATCCTTTGCTGAAACATCAAAATATATAATGTGTGGTCCATATGAGCAATAGGCTACTATGGTGCTTGTTCGAATCCCATGGCCGGTGCTTCTTGGGCCCCTAAGATCTCTGGAATGAGCTTCATCACTTTTTTTACCAATGTAACCAATGAATCTGAAACCACACACTCCCCAAATTCCTTGCAATGCATAATTTATCCATAATTTAAGATGCATTTCTCTAAAAATTATCATTTTCTATATAAATCTTATAAAAATAAGCTAGATTTATAGTATATTGCTAAACACAGGGTGCAAAAATAAAATTTATCAATTTATAAACTGCTTTTTACAAAATTTAAATTTCATTTTTTAATTTTAAATCTATTTTTACAGGTTTAATTCAATAAAAAGTGGTTAATCTTTCATGCAAAAGCTCTGTACCCTTCTCCCTGCTTACTGACACAGTAATAGACATCTACATTTGAAGGGGAGATAACAATAACAACAAATGTCCCAATTTAAAATGTCAAAATTTAAAATTTGAAATAAAATTTAAAATTTTCAAACCTGTCAGTTATCCTTTATTTTCCTGACTTCTATTCATAAACGCAACACTGATGCAAAATTTCATCCATATCCATCAACCAGTTCCAATTTTTCTCATTTCTTATCTTGGCCTCGGCCCGGTGAATTTTCGTACTATTTGTTCTATAGTAAATCAGTCAAATTTGAGGCTTAATTCTGGATTCCACTGTTCTTAATGAATTATATACTGTCTTCAACTATAAACATTAACACTATCTAAGTCCAATGAGGCCCAAAATATAATAGGTTAGCCATCTACTTTTTTCAGAAATCTTCTTTCTGTTGTAACACTGTTTAAATTCACCACTTTAAAAACTCCTGACAGCTGGTGGGTAGTACATCTTTAATCCTTCCACCAACAAATGAGTTCCTGGAGAATACACAAAAAGCAACTTTTAAAGTCATCATATAACAAACAAAAACTACACACATGCAATAAATACACTTTAATTATGACCAATCTAACTAGAGATGACTTAAATTGGGCCATTTCAAAATTTTAAAGAACTACTTTCTAGACTACAATGGGTTCGGTCTAATTCCGTACCGGGTTGAGACCGGACGAGGAGTACGACGCTCCCGTACGGATAACGGGTACGGGATTTTAACCTGGATGCCTCACGCGGAATTTTCGTTGACTGTCGTTATATTTTATGCAGGGGAGATAATAGCGATACAAAACACGTGGAATCGCAGTTTCCGAAGATTTGAAGGATTATAAAAAGCTGAACGTAATATTTCAGCATAGTCAGGACGCCATAAGCACCTGTTGCTATCACAGCATTCCGGGAATATCATCATTAATCAATAAACAGGTCAGTCTTCTTAATTAATAAAGTGGGTGGGGAATAGTTATTTTCGTTTTTCTTTTTCTCGAAATTGTGTATTTCTTTCAGCGAGTTTTAATGACGCAGTGGAATAATTTACTAACAATTAAAGCTGTGGTGGAGAAAAATAGTAATTGGTCACGTACAAGGAAAAAACGATAGTAATTTCAAATATTTTCTGTTACGTAGGTCTAGTGCATCAAGATGACAAATAGTTAAAATTGTTCAGATAGATAATATTACAGACACAGTGTTAAAAGCTTGCACAGTCCATTTCTAATTTTCTTCACAGTTTGTTTGTTTGTTTGTTTGGATTTTACGGCACGTCAACACATAAATGGCCATATCGTGCCGAATGCTAAAATAGGCTTAAACTATTATGTAAAACGTTGTAAATAAAAATAATAAAAGAGCCAATCAGATCTTTGAATACAAGTTTATCTCTTTCAAATAATCGATGATGTTTTTTGATTGAATTGTATTAAAGAGTTCTTTGAGTGAGTTTACATCATAAAATCTTCTTCACAGTAACTTCAAATTCAATTTCATTTTTTTACAGTACCATTCCAGATAACAGAAAATATTTACATATGAAAATAGATAAAGTGACCCACCCACTTTGAAATATAGAGAGCTATCTTAAAGAAGTCAGCATGTGTTTGACAATGATATTTCTGTGTCAGACATTCATTTAAAACAATTACAACAGGTGGTTTTAAATTCATTTAATGTCTGTGTATAATATGCATATTTTATGTCCTGTATATGCATATTAATCTGTCTGTATAATGATCCAATCCGTGAAATATTTTTGAAAAGCTACTTGTCCGAATTACCAAATGTAAATGATTTTTCCTATATACATCAGTAACTTTTTACAAAATTTGCTTGTCCGAAACAGTAATTACATGCCCCGGGTAACCGGACAAGTGCTAAATTTCGCAGATACATATGTGGAAGATATATGCTTATACAGTAAACTCGTCATTAAAATGTTGTATATTTTGCTACTATATATTTTGTCATTAAATCTAAAAGATGTGATTTCCTTAGTAACTACTGCATTTGGAGTTTTCTGATTTTGATACTGGAACTACATCCGAGCAAAAATATAATAACATTAAAGAATGTGGCTGTTATAGCTTAAGATGATTGCATTATAATTTATAAAGTTAATAATTTCATTTTGAGGCAAAGGTGTGAGATATAAAATGTTTTATACTTTTCTTTTTTTATTCCTGAATTACTAATGGTTTTCAAAGCATTTTATGCATACACGCATCAATTTAATTTTTACTGGCAATGCATATTTTGAAATCTTTACATAATGGACTTATTTCTCAATTTTCTTTGAACAAAAGAATGGTGTTTTCCGTGTCTGAAAATGGCCAAGGATGGTGCCAATGCAGTTGGAAATCTGTCAGGTTTACTATTCTAAAATTTTTTTTGGGGTTTTGGTGTACAGTATTTGGGGGTTTTGGGGTGTTTGTGTCAGTATGCGTGGGTATAAGGGACACTTAGGAAAATCCAAAAGAATCGTTTTTTTAAAACTTACCGGTAATAAAAATTTTCCTTTTAAAATTAAAATTAACAAATTTTTTCATGACCATTTCCTTTTTGGTTTTTGGGTTCCCATTAGCAACGTTATTTTTCTGTATTTTTTGCTCCATCCTCTTCATTTGTTTTGTACTTGCTTTTTCAGTTGTTGAAAAAAACAAAAAAATACTACCTGAAACCCTTTTAAAATGCATTACTTTCTTTGGTAGTGGGGGGCAACAGACTAATTTACTGAAAAGCAGTTTTTTTGCCCATGGATTTAGTGTGATATAATATATATTCAAAGGGGGCAAAATGGAAATTTGGGTTTTTTTTTTTGTAAGGAAATTAAACCTTTTTAAGTATTAACTGTGTA